>NC_136261.1:362977241-362984741 GCF_964187855.1 Myxine glutinosa | reverse complement strand
GCCTCAACCCCTAAAGGGAAGCGCATGGTCATTCAAACGCATGCATCATGCCCCCGAGGGGCCACAATGCATGGTCATTCAATTGGGACCACTCCTCTCAATAGGAGTAAGACCCATTAATCCACTGACAGGGCATTACTCCTGTCAGGTACGATTTGCACCTGTATCTGTATTGGGGGCCACAGGGAAGCCCTGCCTTTTTTACAAGAAAAAAGGTAAAAAGTCAAACATTTGAACAGCCTTGGACGTGCACCTTGACCCCATGGTCAAGGCACATCGTCAACAAGGCTGTCCCCATAACAATACACATGCGCCTCAACCCCGAGGGGGAAACGCATGGTCATTCAAACGCATGCATCATGCCCCCCAAAGGGCCACAATGCATGGTCATACAGTTGGGACCACTCCTCTTAATAGGAGTGAGACCCCTTAATCCACCGGCAGGGCATTAATCCTGCCAGGTCCGATTTGCATGCAGGTCTTTAAACGTTTAGGGCCCGCTCAAAAAGGCCTGCCTTTTTTACACTGAAAAAAGGTAAAAAGTCAAACATTCGAACAGCCTTGGACGTGCACCTTGACCCCATGGTCAAGGCACATCGTCAACAAGGCTGTCCCCATAACAATACACATGCGCCTCAACCCCGAGGGGGAAGCGCATGGTCATTCAAACGCATGCATCATGCCCCCCGAAGGGCCACAATACATGGTCATACAATTGGGACCACTCCTCTTAATAGGAGTGAGACCCCGTAATCCACCGGCAGGGCATTACTCCTGCCAGGTCCGATTTGCATGCAGGTCTTTAAGCTGTATTGGGGGCCACAGGGAAGCCCTGCCTTTTTTACAAGAAAAAAGGTAAAAAGTCAAACATTTGAACAGCCTTGGACATGCACCTTGACCCCATGGTCAAGGCACATCATCAACAAGGCTGTCCCCATAACAATACACATGCGCCTCAACCCCGAGGGGGAAACGCATGGTCGTTCAAACGCATGCATCATGCCCCCCAAAGGGCCACAATGCATGGTCATACAGTTGGGACCACTCCTCTTAATAGGAGTGAGACCCCTTAATCCACCGGCAGGGCATTACTCCTGCCAGGTCCGATTTGCATGCAGTTCTTTAAACCTGTATTGGGGGCCACAGGGAAGCCCTGCCTTTTTTACAAGAAAAAAGGTAAAAAGTCAAACATTTGAACAGCCTTGGACGTGCACCTTGACCCCATGGTCAAGGCACATCGTCAACAAGGCTGTCCCCATAACAATACACATGCGCCTCAACCCCGAGGGGGAAACGCATGGTCATTCAAACGCATGCATCATGCCCCCCAAAGGGCCACAATGCATGGTCATACAGTTGGGACCACTCCTCTTAATAGGAGTGAGACCCCTTAATCCACCGGCAGGGCATTACTCCTGCCAGGTCCGATTTGCATGCAGTTCTTTAAACCTGTATTGGGGGCCACAGGGAAGCCCTGCCTTTTTTACAAGAAAAAAGGTAAAAAGTCAAACATTTGAACAGCCTTGGACGTGCACCTTGACCCCATGGTCAAGGCACATCGTCAACAAGGCTGTCCCCATAACAATACACATGCGCCTCAACCCCGAGGGGGAAACGCATGGTCATTCAAACGCATGCATCATGCCCCCCAAAGGGCCACAATGCATGGTCATACAGTTGGGACCACTCCTCTTAATAGGAGTGAGACCCCTTAATCCACCGGCAGGGCATTACTCCTGCCAGGTCCGATTTGCATGCAGTTCTTTAAACCTGTATTGGGGGCCACAGGGAAGCCCTGCCTTTTTTACAAGAAAAAAGGTAAAAAGTCAAACATTTGAACAGCCTTGGACGTGCACCTTGACCCCATGGTCAAGGCACAACGTCAACAAGGCTGTCCCCATAACAATACACATGCGCCTCAACCCCGAGGGGGAAACGCATGGTCATTCAAACGCATGCATCATGCCCCCCAAAGGGCCACAATGCATGGTCATACAGTTGGGACCACTCCTCTTAATAGGAGTGAGACCCCTTAATCCACCGGCAGGGAATTACTCCTGCCAGGTCCGATTTGCATGCAGTTTTATTTACCTGTATTGGGGGCCACAGGGAAGCCCTGCCTTTTTTACAAGAAAAAAGGTAAAAAGTCAAACATTTGAACAGCCTTGGACGTGCACCTTGACCCCATGGTCAAGGCACAACGTCAACAAGGCTGTCCCCATAACAATACACATGCGCCTCAACCCCGAGGGGGAAACGCATGGTCATTCAAACGCATGCATCATGCCCCCCAAAGGGCCACAATGCATGGTCATACAGTTGGGACCACTCCTCTTAATAGGAGTGAGACCCCTTAATCCACCGGCAGGGAATTACTCCTGCCAGGTCCGATTTGCATGCAGTACTTATTTACCTGTATTGGGGGCCACAGGGAAGCCCTGCCTTTTTTACAAGAAAAAAGGTAAAAAGTCAAACATTTGAACAGCCTTGGACGTGCACCTTGACCCCATGGTCAAGGCACATCGTCAACAAGGCTGTCCCCATAACAATACACATGCGCCTCAACCCCGAGGGGGAAACGCATGGTCATTCAAACGCATGCATCATGCCCCCCAAAGGGCCACAATGCATGGTCATACAGTTGGGACCACTCCTCTTAATAGGAGTGAGACCCCTTAATCCACCGGCAGGGAATTACTCCTGCCAGGTCCGATTTGCATGCAGGCTTGATTGTGCATTTAGGGCCCCGCGCGAAGGCCTGCCTTTTTTGCAGTGAAAAAAGGTAAAAACTCAAACATTTGAACAGCCTTGGACGTGCACCTTGACCCCATGGTCAAGGCACATCGTCAACAAGGCTGTCCCCAAAACAATACACATGCGCCTCAACCCCGAGGGGGAAGCGCATGGTCATTCAAACGCATGCATCATGCCCCCCAAAGGGCCACAATGCATGGTCATACAGGTGGGACCACTCCTCTTAATAGGAGTGAGACCCCTTAATCCACCGGCAGGGAATTACTCCTGCCAGGTCAGATTTGCATGCAGTTTTTTTTGCTCGATCGTTTAGGGCCTGACCGAAGGCCTGCCTTTTTTACAAGAAAAAAGGTAAAAATTCAAACATTTGAACAGCCTTGGACGTGCACCTTGACCCCCATTGGTCAAGGCACATCGTCAACAAGGCTGTCCCCATTACAATACGCATGCGCCTCAACCCCGAGGGGGAAACGCATGGTCATTCAAAACGCATGCATCATGCCCCCAGAGGGCCACAATGCATGGTCATACTGGTGGGACCACTCCTCTTAATAGGAGTGAGACCCCTTAATCCACTGGCAGGGAATTACTCCTGCCAGGTCCGATTTCCATGCAGTTTTTTTGCTCGCCACAGGGCGGCACACTGCGAAAAATCTAACCAATGAGGACCAAAATCGTCTTATTAAGTTGATCAGGGCACCTCCTAGCTTTAATGGTGAGCACCAGCCACGAATTATGTCTCACACGGTCGAATTATGTCTCAATTATGTGAGACATAATTCGTGGCTGGTGCTCACCAGTAAAGCTAGGAGGTGCCTTGATCAACTTAATAGACGATTTTGGTCCTCATTGGTTAGATTTTTTTGCAGTATGCCATCCTGACGATGGTGCAAATCGTACCTGACAGGAGTAATGCCCTGTCAGTGGATTAAGGGGTCTTACTCCTATTGAGAGGAGTGGTCCCAATTGAATGACCATGCATTGTGGCCCCTCGGGGGCATGATGCATGCGTTTGAATGACCATGCGCTTCCCTCTTGGGGTTGAGGCGCGTGTGTATTGTTATTGGGACAGCCTTGTTGACGTTGTGCCTTGACCATGGGGTCAAGGTGCACGTCCGAGGCTGTTCAAATGTTTGGACTTTTTACCTTTTTTCACAAGCAAAAAAGGCAGGCCCTGCCTGGGGCCCTAAAACAGGTGCAAATCGTACCTGACAGGAGTAATGCCCTGTCAGTGGATTAAGGGGTCTTACTCCTATTGAGAGGAGTGGTCCCAATTGAATGACCATGCATTGTGGCCCCTCGTGGGGCATGATGCATGCGTTTGAATGACCATGCGCTTCCCCCTTGGGGTTGAGGCGCATGTGTATTGTTATTGGGACAGCCTTGTTGACGTTGTGCCTTGGCCATGGGGTCAAGGTGCACGTCCGAGGCTGTTCAAATGTTTGACTTTTTACCTTTTTTCACAAGCAAAAAAGGCAGGCCTTGCGCAGGCCCTAAAAAGCGCAAATCGTACCTGACAGGAGTAATGCCCTGTCAGTGGATTAAGGGGTCTTACTCCTATTGAGAGGAGTGGTCCCAATTGAATGACCATGCATTGTGGCCCCTCGGGGGCATGATGCATGCGTTTGAATGACCATGCGCTTCCCCCTTGGGGTTGAGGCGCATGTGTATTGTTATTGGGACAGCCTTGTCGACGTTGTGCCTTGGCCATGGGGTCAAGGTGCACGTCCGAGGCTGTTCAAATGTTTGACTTTTTACCTTTTTTCACAAGCAAAAAAGGCAGGCCTTGCGCAGGCCCTAAAAAGTGCAAATCGTACCTGACAGGAGTAATGCCCTGTCAGTGGATTAAGGGGTCTTACTCCTATTGAGAGGAGTGGTCCCAATTGAATGACCATGCATTGTGGCCCCTCGGGGGCATGATGCATGTGTTTGAATGACCATGCGCTTCCCCCTTGGGGTTGAGGCGCATGTGTATTGTTATTGGGACAGCCTTGTTGACGTTGTGCCTTGACCATGGGGTCAAGGTGCACGTCCGAGGCTGTTCAAATGTTTGACTTTTTACCTTTTTTCACAAGCAAAAAAGGCAGGCCTTAGCTGTGGCCCCAAAACAGCGCAAATCGTACCTGACAGGAGTAATGCCCTGTCAGTGGATTAAGGGGTCTTACTCCTATTGAGAGGAGTGGTCCCAATTGAATGACCATGCATTGTGGCCCCTCGGGGGCATGATGCATGTGTTTGAATGACCATGCGCTTCCCTCTTGGGGTTGAGGCGCATGTGTATTGTTATTGGGACAGCCTTGTTGACGTTGTGCCTTGACCATGGGGTCAAGGTGCATGTCCGAGGCTGTTCAAATGTTTGACTTTTTACCTTTTTTCACAAGCAAAAAAGGCAGGCCTTAGCTGTGGCCCCAAAACAGCGCAAATCGTACCTGACAGGAGTAATGCCCTGTCAGTGGATTAAGGGGTCTTACTCCTATTGAGAGGAGTGGTCCCAATTGAATGACCATGCATTGTGGCCCTTCGGGGGTATGATGCATGCGTTTGAATGACCATGTGCTTCCCTCTTGGGGTTGAGGCGCATGTGTAATGTTATTGGGACAGCCTTGTTGACGTTGTGCCTTGGCCATGGGGTCAAGGTGCACGTCCAAGGCTGTTCAAATGTTTGACTTTTTACCTTTTTTCACAAGCAAAAAAGGCAGGCCTTTCCTGTGGCCCCAAAACAGGTTAATAAGCCTGAAATCTGGATTGGCGGCTCTGCTTGATGTTTAGCCAATGGGGACCAATGAATAAATCTCTGTCTGTTGACAGAGTGGCCGGGCTGAGGCCTCCGGGTCGGAGGTGACGCTTTGGTCTAGGACTTTGGTCCACAGGAGATCGGGACAGCGCTCGTCACGCTGTTATGTCGTTGATTATTATCCCCGCCGATCGCACCGCACCCCCTGGTTTTGGTTTGCACTGGCGGGAACGATGGTCTGTGTGGTAGACAGGCTGTTGGTTCCTTGCTGGTTATGCGGTATTTACCGTGAGACATAATTCGTGGCTGGTGCTCACCATTAAAGCTAGCAGGTGCCTTGATCAACATATATATATGGTATATACATATGGGGATATATATATATATATATATATATATATATATATATATATATATATATATATATATACATATATATATATATACATATATATATATATATACATATATACATATATATATATATATACATATATATATATATATACATATACATATATATATATATATATATACATATATATATATATATATATATATACATATATATACATATACATATATATATATATATACATATATATACATATACATATATATATATATATACATATATATACATATACATATATATATATATATATATATATACATATATATATATATATATATATACATATATATATATATATATATATACATATATATATATATATATACATATATATATATATATATACATATATATATATATATACATATATATATATATATATATATATATATATATATATATATATATATATACATATATATATATATATATATATATATATACATATATATATATATATATATACATATATATATATATATACATATACATATATATATATACATATATATATATATATATACATATATATATATATACATATACATATATATATACATATACATATATATATATACATATATATATATATATATACATATATATATATATATACATATACATATATATATACATATACATATATATATATATATATATATATATATATATATATATATATATATATATATATATACATATACATATACACACATATACATATACACACACGAGCTTGGTGAGGCGAGCGCGTCGTTATAGAGGTACGGGCTTATTTTAGCTGAGGATAATGACTGTACCTGAGTGGTTGTGTTGTCATGATTTACACCAATCATAATACAAAAACAATTACTTTGCACAAATGTATTTGTTGTTTGTGATATTACATTTTTATAGGCAATTTAGGTTGAATTTTTTTTTTTTTCAAGAAAGAACCCCTCAGCACACACATAGGGGAGGGGTAGGTGCAGACTGGAAGTTTGGGACGATTACACCTCACCACCACGTAATTCAAAACACCTCACCACCAAGTAATTCAAAACACCTCACCACCAAGTAATTTAAAACACCTCACCAAGTAATTCAAAACCTCACCACCAAGTAATTTAAAACACCTCACCACCAAGTAATTTAAAACACCTCACAGCCATAAAACACGTAATAAAAACACCTCACCACCACAAAATTAAAAACACCTCACCACCACGAAATTGAAAACACCTCACAGCCATCAAACACGTAATAAAAACACCTCACAGCCATAAAACACGTAATAAAAACACCTCACCACCACAAAATTAAAAACACCTCACAGCCATCAAACACGGAATAAAAACACCTCACAGCCATAAAACACGTAATAAAAACACCTCACAGCCATAAAACACGTAATAAAAACACCCTCACCACCACGAAATTAAAAACACCTCACAGCCATAAAACACGTAATAAAAACACCTCAACACGACTAAATTAAAAACACCGCACAGCCATAAAACACGTAATAAAAACACCTCACAGCCACAAAATTAAAAACACCTCACCACCACGTCATTTAAAAACACCTCCACCAAGTAATTCAAAACACCTCACCACC
>NC_136261.1:362810396-362977041 GCF_964187855.1 Myxine glutinosa | reverse complement strand
GTCTTTTCGGAGAGACATCGTAAGGGTGTGAGATTTGTCAGGATTGAAAGACATGTTCCACTTGTTTGACCAGTCTGATTTTGTCCAGGTCTGCAGAGAGTGAGGAGGCTGCAAACTGCCGATCTGAGGGATGAGGAATGGAGCGGCAGAGAGTGGAGTCATCAGCAAAGAGATAGAGGATTTTCCAGAGAGTCGGGGAGATCATTGATGAAGACAAGAAATAACACAGGGCCCAGAACACTACCTTGGGGAACTCCAGCCAGAACAAGAAGGGGAGATGAGAGAAATCCATTCAGGGCCACAGTTGACTACGACCAGAGAGGAAGTCCGCAAGCCATGAGTGGAGATTTCCATGGATACCATAGGAGGAGAGTTTGGAGAGCAGAGCTGTATGCCAGACCGTATCGAAGGCACGTGATATGTCAAGGGAGACAGCTCTGATTTCCTGTTTGGCATTGAGGACCTCCATCCATTGTTGAGACAGCAGAAGCAACATGTCCAGAGTAGAATGACCTGGTCTGAATCCAAATTGATGATCGGAGATCAAGCCATTGGAGAAGAGGAAGGATTTGATATCCGAAGCAATGATGGATTCCATGACTTTGCTTATAATTGGGAGCAGGCTGATTGGTCTGTAGTTGCAAGGATCTGTTTTCGCACCTTTTTTGTGTAAAGCGGTAATGTTTGCCGATTTCCAAGATGCTGGCAGATGACCATGAGCAAAAGAGAGGGTGAAAATAACAGAGAGAGGGTGAGATAGAGCGGTAGAGCAGGAATTTAGGACCCGCGGGCTGATGCCGCCTGGTCTAGTTGCAGAATCAGAGTCAGAGTCGAGGTTTGACAAAAACTTCTCCACCTTGTCAGGAGAGGACACATCTGGGCGCAGAAGGGCTTTACATTTTGAGATGCTTTCCAGTTTTGTTTTGTAATATATTTAGGATTTAAAAGTGATCAGATTTAATTTTTTGCAATTTCCCTGTCAATCAACCCCAATTTAAAATGCACGGTGCCATGTGGGTGTCAGAGCTCGGGGTCACACACAAAAGCGAAGGGGTGGGACATAGCACGCCAGAGCTCTTGAATACTAGAGTTTGGCAAACTCTGTTTGAGCAAAAACAATCGTGATTGGAGAATATGTAATCACTTGACCACAAGGCGCCATCTTGTTATTCATCTTCGCAGAGCGAAGCGCTAAATCGTGTGCATCTGTGTGGACTCTGTCTTATTTACATCTTGTCATCGTAATTTTTCATCCTGAAGTCTGTTTTTGGGTGTAAAAGACGTTGCTGTTCAGTTCCAATCAATCAGACAGTGGAAGGACGATGCATTTTTATCCTCGTGATCGAGAAAGGAGTAAAATATGGTAAAGTAAAAGTTTGTCGTGTGGAATGGAGAGAGCCAACAATGACTCGTTTCTTTGTGTGGTGATGAGAATAATTCTGTTTCTGTTAAAACAAGTCAAGTATAAAATCAGGACTAATAAGAAGTAAATAAAGTAAATGTTGATGGAGCCGTGGAGAGAGAGAGGGATTCCCCGTTAGATTTCCCTTCTCTCACGGCAGATCAATTACCTGTGAAAGTATTTACTTCTTATTTGTTTTAACTCCTCTTCCCACCCAAACAGTTCGCTAATTTTGTGCCTAAATTATCGATTACACACCAAGTAGAATCATGAGTTGTACCCTGTGATATCCAAAGTAATGACAGTATGATCTTATAATGGACAATCTCTTCTGTTATGAATGGCCTCTCACTCACTCACCACAGGCAGGTTTGGTGGTCTTTCCGTCTTTTACCGACTCCTCTCTGGCCTTGCCCCCCCCAGCTCTCTCTGGGCTCTGTCCCGCAAATATTCCTACAGGTCGCACAAGATCTGCCTGCAACCCTCTTATGGTTAAACTGCCAAAATCAAGACTCTCTGCTCACCTTCACTCCTTCATTCCTCTTTTCTCCCGCCTCTGGAACAAACTCCCTCACTCTCTTCAATCCCACTCCACCCTCCAGGTCTTTAAAACAGCTGTTCACCACCATCTCTTATCCTCCCCCATACAAAACCTTGATCTTTTCTACCCCCGCTAATTTCACCCAATTCCACTTTTTTGAATACCAACTTCTGTCCTGGAAGTCCTTGGTGTCCTTGTGTTTTATACTTCTCCCCCCCCCCCCCCCCCACCCCCGTTCCCACGCCTCCTCCCCCCAAGGCCCTCTCCTCCCACACATCTCCCTGCTCTCAAATGTTGTGTTTGTGTGCTCCCCTTCTCTCCCCATCTTGTCTTCCGCTCCCTCTTTTTATATATTTTGTTTGTCTGGTTGATTTGTTTGTGAAGTAAATGTTAGCTCTTTCACGAGCCTCGATTCAGTATACCAAAAAAATAAAAAAAATACAGGTTGGGGTCCAGATAATTAAATTATCTGTACGTGCCGACATACATGTGTCATTTAACAATAAATGTTATTAATTATGTATATGGGACCAAACAGAATCACGAGTGGATCATATATTACATGCATGAAATCAATATTAGCACGCACTATAGAAACCATGAAACGTCACGGAATGTGACGTGTCACTGTGATGTTTTGTCTCAATAAAGGCAAGTCGAAATATGAATAAACCTTGTCTGTGACCTGGCATGCCTGGTGCATTCAAAGTGTTCATCGTAAGTTATGAAACTAGGGTCATAGCAAAGGGTCTTGAGGGTATAATGTGGTCTTAAGGGTCGTGGAGTTATGGTGTAAAGTCTAACAGAATTGAGGGTATTGCAGAGTTAATGGGTCTGCAGGGGTCTTTCAATAAGCGTCTAAAGTTAAAGCTTTGAGTGTTTAAGGGGTCTAAAATGTGTTGGGTCTGAGGATGTAAAGTCAAAGGTCTGTAAAAGGTCTGGGCCTCGAAGGTATCTTAAAGGTCTCAAAGTTACGTTACAATAGCAGATGTATTAATGCAACCCGCATGTGAGGAGTAACAATATGGTGCCTAATTGTTAAGATTGCCAAACTCCAGCATTCTATTATGAAGGCGGGTGAGCATCGCATGCAAAAGCGAAGAGGGGGAGAGGGGGGGTGGGGGGGATCGCACACAAAAGTGAACAGGGGGGGGGGGGGTGTCGCATGCAAAAGTGTGAAAGCAGGGGGAAGGGGTCACATGTTTAAGCGAAGAGGGGGTGGGTGGGCATCATGCAAAAGCAAAGGGGGTGGGTGGGCATCATGCAAAAGCGAAGGGGGGGGGGCATCATGCAAAAGCGAAGGCTGCATCATGCAAAAGCCCCATGCAAAAGTGAAGGGGGGAGGGTGGCATCATGCAAAAGCGAAGGGGGGGGGGTGGGCATCATGCAAAAGCGAAGGGAGGGCGTGGGTGAGTGGGCATCATGCAAAAGCGAAGGGGGGGTGGGTGAGTGGGCATCATGCAAAAGCGAAAGGGGGGGTGGGTGAGTGGGCATCATGCAAAAGCGAAGGGGGGGTGGGTGAGTGGGCATCATGCAAAAGCGAAGGGGGGGTGGGTGGGCATCATGCAAAAGCGAAGGGGGGGTGGGTGGGCATCATGCAAAAGCGAAGGGGGGGTGGGTGGGCATCATGCAAAAGCGAAGGGGGGGTGGGTGGGCATCATGCAAAAGCGAAGGGGGGGGTGGTGGGCATCATGCAAAAGCGAAGGGGGGGTGGGTGGGCATCATGCAAAAGCGAAGGGGGGGCGGGTGGGCATCATGCAAAAGCGAAGGGGGGGTGGGTGGGCATCATGCAAAAGCGAAGGGGGGGTGGGTGGGCATCATGCAAAAGCGAAGGGGGGGTGGGTGGGCATCATGCAAAAGCGAAGGGGGGTGGGTGGGCATCATGCAAAAGCGAAGGGGGGGGTGGGTGGGCATCATGCAAAAGCGAAGGGGGGGTGGGTGGGCATCATGCAAAAGCGAAGGGGGGGTGGGTGGGCATCATGCAAAAGCGAAGGGGGGTGGGTGGGCATCATGCAAAAGCGAAGGGGGGTGGGTGGGCATCATGCAAAAGCGAAGGGGGGGTGGGTGGGCATCATGCAAAAGCGAAGGGGGGGGGTGGGTGGGCATCATGCAAAAGCGAAGGGGGGGGTGGGTGGGCATCATGCAAAAGCGAAGGGGAGGTGGGTGGGCATCATGCAAAAGCGAAGGGGGGTGGGTGGGGCATCATGTCAAAAGCGAAGGGGGGGTGGGTGGGCATCATGCAAAAGCGAAGGGGGGGTGGGTGGGCATCATGCAAAAGCGAAGGGGGGGGTGGGTGGGCATCATGCAAAAGCGAAGGGGGGGTGGGTGGGCATCATGCAAAAGCGAAGGGGGGGTGGGTGGGCATCATGCAAAAGTGAAGGGGGGTGGGTGTGCATCATGCAAAAGCAAGGGGGGGGTGGGTGGGCATCATGCAAAAGCGAAGGTGGGTGGGCATCATGCAAAAGCGAAGGGGGGTGGGTGGGCATCATGCAAAAGCGAAGGGGGGGGTGGGTGGGCATCATGCAAAAGCGAAGGGGGGGGTGGGTGGGCATCATGCAAAAGCGAAGGGGGGTGGGTGGGCATCATGCAAAAGCGAAGGGGGGGGTGGGTGGGCATCATGCAAAAGTGAAGGGAGGGCATGGGTGAGTGGGCATCATGCAAAAGCGAAGGGGGGGGTGGGTGAGTGGGCATCATGCAAAAGCGAAAGGGGGGGTGGGTGAGTGGGCATCATGCAAAAGCGAAGGGGGGGTGGGTGAGTGGGCATCATGCAAAAGCGAAGGGGGGGGTGGGTGGGCATCATGCAAAAGCGAAGGGGGGGTGGGTGGGCATCATGCAAAAGCGAAGGGGGGGTGGGTGGGCATCATGAAAAAGCGAAGGGGGGGTGGGTGGGCATCATGCAAAAGCGAAGGGTGGGTGGGCATCATGAAAAAGCGAAGGGGGGTGTGGGTGGGCATCATGCAAAAGTGAAGGGGGGGTGGGTGGGCATCATGCAAAAGCGAAGGGGGGGTGGGTGGGCATCATGCAAAAGCGAAGGGGGGGGTGGGTGGGCATCATGCAAAAGCGAAGGGGGGGGTGGGTGGGCATCATGCAAAAGTGAAGGGAGGGCATGGGTGAGTGGGCATCATGCAAAAGCGAAGGGGGGTGGGTGAGTGGGCATCATGCAAAAGCGAAAGGGGGGGTGGGTGAGTGGGCATCATGCAAAAGCGAAGGGGGGTGGGTGAGTGGGCATCATGCAAAAGCGAAGGGGGGGTGGTGGGCATCATGAAAAAGCGAAGGGGGGTGGGTGGGCATCATGCAAAAGCGAAGGGTGGGTGGGCATCATGCAAAAGCGAAGGGGGGGTGGGTGGGCATCATGCAAAAGCGAAGGGGGGGTGGGTGGGCATCATGCAAAAGCGAAGGGGGGGTGGGTGGGCATCATGCAAAAGCGAAGGGGGGGTGGGTGGGCATCATGCAAAAGCGAAGGGGGGGGTGGGTGGGCATCATGCAAAAGCGAAGGGGGGGTGGGTGGGCATCATGCAAAAGCGAAGGGGGGTGGGTGGGCATCATGCAAAAGCGAAGGGGGGGTGGGTGGGCATCATGCAAAAGCGAAGGGGGGGTGGGTGGGCATCATGCAAAAGCGAAGGGGGGGTGGGTGGGCATCATGCAAAAGCGAAGGGGGGGTGGGTGGGCATCATGCAAAAGCGAAGGGGGGGTGGGTGGGCATCATGCAAAAGCGAAGGGGGGGTGGGTGGGCATCATGCAAAAGCGAAGGGGGGGTGGGTGGGCATCATGCAAAAGCGAAGGGGGGGTGGGTGGGCATCATGCAAAAGCGAAGGGGGGGTGGGTGGGCATCATGCAAAAGCGAAGGGGGGGTGGGTGGGCATCATGCAAAAGCGAAGGGGGGGTGGGTGGGCATCATGCAAAAGCGAAGGGGGGGTGGGTGGGCATCATGCAAAAGCGAAGGGGGGGTGGGTGGGCATCATGCAAAAGCGAAGGGGGGTGGGTGGGCATCATGCAAAAGCGAAGGGGGGGTGGGTGGGCATCATGCAAAAGCGAAGGGGGGGTGGGTGGGCATCATGCAAAAGCGAAGGGGAGGGGTGGGCATCATGCAAAAGCGAAGGGGAGGGGTGGGCATCATGCAAAAGCGAAGGGGAGGGGTGGGCATCATGCAAAAGGGAAGGGAGGGTGGGCAGCACACGCAAAAGCAAGGGGGCGGGGGTGACGTCACGTGGGGGGAAGCGGCATTCAAAAAGAAGGGGAGGGGGCAGGGGGTCACGTGCAAAAGTGTAGGAGGTGGTCGCACACAGGGGCAACATGGAATGCAGGAGCGAGTTTTGGTCTCGAACTCGCTCATCGCTACCCGGGAGCTGGTTTGCTGTCTGGTCCTCCCGACATTTCCAACACTCACAAAGCACTTGAACATCAATGCATTTATATTCATTTATTTCCCAAATATCTCTAACTTGTGAATAAAACTGTCGAACATTCCTTCGTCCTTTCACAATCATAATAAACCCAACACATACACACTGCACCTGCAATTTACGCTCGAAGAACCGGAAGAGATGGTGATTGGTGAATGACGTCACATCCGACACATTTTCTTTCATCACAGTTTTAACATCTATTATTCAATTGCCTCATAAGTTACAATGGTTTATGTCCTAAATTTATATCGTTACATTTCTAATATTACAAACGATGGCAGATTTGCGTTCGATGCGACCTACCATAAACAAATATACAGTCATTACACCGCCCAATAGGCCATTTTTTGTTGTCGAAGATTCGTTTACGCTTTCAATTAGCAATTCACTTCAGCCAAATCGTTCTATTTTTAACATAGATTTTTTTTTTGACGAACAGCTCAGCAGATATGTCAATGAAAGATACACGAGTACAAATTGGGATTACAAGACACAAAAATAAACCTCCCAGGCTGCGAGGGATCTCCACAGGGGTACGTATATTTATTACGTACGCAAGTAGAATGTGGTGAAATTGAGAATTTTAAAATAGAGAAAAAGATCAGCAAAGAAGGAAAGAAAGACGAGGTTGAGGCAGTGTGAAAAGAGAAAGCAGTGTGGCAGGAGTCGAGAGAAAAAGGAGAAAACTGTAGGAGAAAGGGGAGGAAAGGGTTTTGAACAAACAGGGGTGAGGTGGGGTGGGGGCAGAATTCCAATATTGTCAATTTTCCAAAATTTGGGGGCAGAATTCAAGGATTGTCAATAATTCTGCCCAAATACCCAAAAAGGGCAGAATTCCAAATGAACAAATCAATTTTACTAAAAGGAAATATAATAATGTGGCGGACACATTGTTAATGGGCAATAATCCGCGCACCAGTGGGTGGCGCGAGCGTCCGGGCGTGGAAGCGCAGCTCGGGCCACGCCCGGAGCGAAGGCGTCACGAGGCGCAGGGTGGAACTGAGGACATGCCCCGCCTTTCGGCCGACCGGCAACGCCTGGGGGCAGGGCGTGGCCTCGGGACATATATGCGGGCTCGATAGTCGAGCCCGCTCAGTGCTTACGTGTGAGCTGTTAATAAAGCATTTCAGCCTGGTGGCCTACCTTCTTGGCAAACGAATCGTGTGTGCACAGCACCACACTGGCGAACCCGACTGGTTCAGCCGTAGCTGACCCCCGAACGCGCCATGGCTACCAACGCTGTCGCCGTCAAACTCCCGGAGTTCTGGGAAGTGCAAGCCGACATTTGGTTTGTGCAGGCCGAAGCTCAATTCCAGCTCCGGGGCATCACGGCAGACGAGACCATGTACTACCATGTGGTCGCCGCCCTCGGGCCCGGCACTGCTGCCCGCGTCGTGTCCATCCTTCGGCGCCCGCCGGGCGACCACAAGTACGCGGCGCTCAAACGTCTCCTCCTCGCCACGTTCGGGCTCACGGAGGTCGAACGCGCTGACCACCTCCTGGACCTTCCCGCCCTCGGCGACACACGACCGTCCGTTCGGATGGATTTTATGCTGTCCCTTCTTGGATACCAGCGCCCGGATTTCCTGTCCCGAGTGCTTTTCCTCCGCCAGCTACCTGTGCAGGTGCGGCTCGCGCTGGCCGGTTCTAAATTAACGGAACCCCGCCACCTGGCCGGAGAGGCCGAAAAAATTTTCGCGGCCTGCGACACGCGGTCGGTGTATGGTGCTGCCGTAGTGGATCCCAGTGCAGAGGCTACAGCACCCCCTGCTTCCCTCGTGGCCACTGATACGCCCCACCCACTACTGCCGCCGCCACCACCACCGCCGCCGGCATGGCCGATGCGGCCTCCACCACCGCAAACCTGGTGCTACTATCATGCCAGGTTCGGCCGCAAGGCTAGAACATGCCGCCCGCCGTGTTCTTTCGACGGGTCGGGAAACGACCAGGCCGGCGCTCACTTGCGGCCATGAGCGTCGGCCATTCCGGCAGCCTCCTGTTCATCACGGACACCTCGTCTGGTCGTCGTTTTCTGTGCGACACGGGAGCGCAGGTAAGCGTCCTCCCTGCCTCCGCGTACGACAAGCAAGCCGCGGGCCGGGGCCCCGCTTTGCTCGCCGCCAACGGAACACCCATCCGCACATTCGGGAAGCGTTACCTCTCACTGCGGTTCGGAGGGCAGCGCTTCCAATGGTCTTTCGTCACCGCCAGCGTGCCAATGGCCCTGCTCGGTGCGGACTTCCTTTGTGCGCATGGGCTGTTGGTGGACATTAAGCGTTGACGTCTCATCCAGGCCGAAACCTTCACCTCGCTCCCTTGTTCGCTGAACGGCTCGTTGAGCAGCTCGCTGAGCGGCTCACCGAGCGGCTTGCCAAGCGGCTTGCTGAGTGGTTCCATCCCGGCGAGGTTAGTCTGTACGCTTCCGGCAGCGGACGAGTTTACCCGCCTCCTCGACAGTTTCCCGGCACTCACGCAGCCCACCTTTTCAGCGGTGGCCGTCAAACATGGGGTGGAGCACCATATCCCCACTGTCGGACCACCGGTCTACGCCCGGGCGCGCCGCCTCGACCCCACGAAGCTCGCCGTGGCGAAAGCGGAGTTCGCCATGCTGGAGCGGCTGGGCATCGTACGGCACTCCAACAGCGCATGGGCCTCTCCTCTGCACATTGTGCCCAAGCCAGGCGGCGGATGGCGGCCGTGCGGTGACTACTGCCGGCTCAACGATGCCACCACCCCCAACCGCTACCCGGTCCCGCATATTCAGGACTTTTCCACCCGGTTGGCAAACACGACCATTTTCTCCAAGGTGGACCTCATCCGGGGCTACCACCAGGTCCCCGTACAACCGGACAATGTACCAAAGACGGTCGTCATCACCCCTTTCAGCCTCTTTGAGTTCCTGCGGATGCCTTTTGGGTTGAAAAATGCGGCCCAGGCGTTCCAGCGGCTCATGGACAGCGTCTTGCGCGACTTACCTTTCATCTACGTCTACCTGGACGACATCCTAGTCACGAGCGTGTCCCGGGAGGAGCACCTGCTCCACCTCCGCGCGCTCTTCGAACGCCTGGGCCAGCATGGCCTGATAATCAACCCCGCGAAGTGCCATTTCGGCGTCACCGCCATCGACTTCTTGGGGCACCGCATCACCAGGCACGGGGCCATCCCTTTGCCGGCCAAGGTGGAGGCGGTCAGGAGTTTCCCGCACCCCCGCACGATCAAGGGGCTCCAGGAATTCCTGGGCATGGTGAATTTTTATCACCGCTTCGTGCCCCGCGTCGCCCAGCTCTTCCGCCCCTTGCACGACGCCCTCCGGGGGAAGCCGGGCAAAGGTGACATCGCCTGGACGGAGCCGATGGCCATGGCATTTGCGAGCGCAAAGCTGGCCTTGGCCAACGCCACCATGCTGGCGCACCCGGCGCCCGATGCACCAATCGCCCTCACCACCGACGCGTCGGACTACGCGGTGGGCGCGGTGCACGAGCAGTGGGTGAGTGGTGCTTGGCAGCCGCTGGCGTTTTTTAGCCGGCAGCTTCGCCCGCACGAACGCCGCTACAGCACCTTCGACAGCGAGCTGCTCGGGCTCCACCTGGCGGTCCGACACTTCCGCCATCTGCTCGAGGGCCGCCTGTTCACGGCTTTCGTCGATCACAAGCCCCTTGTGTTCGCGATGGCCAAGGTCACCGAGCCATGGTCGGCCCGGCAGCAATGTCACCTCTCTGCCGTGTCCGAGTACACGACGGACATCCATCACGTCGCGGGTAAGGACAACCCGATGGCGGATTGCCTTTCCCGGTCCGTCGCACTCGCGGTCCACCTCGGGATCGACTATGCCCGGATGGCAGAGGACCAGACCGCCGGGCCCGACGTCCAGGCCTTGCGGACCGCCGTCACGGGCCTCCGAGTCACCGAGGTGCCGTTCGACGTCGCGGGCACTGCCCTCTTGTGCGACGTCTCCCTCGGCCGGCCTTGCCCCATCGTGCCCACTGGTTGGCAGCGCCCGGTGTTTGACGCCATCCACGGCCTGTCCCACCCGGGCATGAAGGCCTTCCAGAAGCTCGTCACGGCGAAGTTCGTCTGGCATGGCCTCAGGAAGAACGTCCGTGACTGGGCCAGGACGTGCCTCGCGTGCCAGCGCGCAAAGGTCCACCGCCACACCCAGGCCCAGTTGGCCCCGTTTACGGTGCCCGAGTGTCGGTTCGACCACGTCCACGTCGACTTGGTGGGACCTCTGCCCGCCTCGCGGGGTTTCACCCACCTCCTCACCATGGTGGACCGCACCACCCGGTGGCTGGAGGCCGTGCCATTGGCGGCTGCGGCAGACGTCGCGCAGGCGTTCATCGCCACCTGGGTCGCCCGGTTCGGCGCCCCCTCGGACATCTCGTCCGACCGCGGCCCCCAGTTCACCTCGGAGGTCTGGGGAGCGGTGGCACAAGGGCTCGGCGTCAAGCTGTACCGCACCACGGCCTACCACCCCCAGGCCAACGGCCAGTGCGAGTGCTTTCATCGCTCAATGAAGGCCGCGCTCCGGGCCAGCCTCCGCGACGGCAGCTGGGCCGACAGGCTCCCCTGGGTCCTGCTGGGCCTCAGGACGGCGCCCAAAGACGACCTGCGCACGTTCTCAGCGGAACTGGTCTTCGGACAACCGCTGCGGGTACCGGGCGAATTTATCCCCGACTCCACGGCTCCTTGGTCCGCGGCACAACAGCGCTCCACCCTGCAGGAGACCGCCAGGAGGTTCGCCCCGGTGCCGACGGCACACCACGGTTTCCCGTCCTCCCACGTCGCCCCGGAGCTTCGCACGGCGGAGTACGTTTTCGTCCGGCACGACGCCCACCGGGCACCGCTGCGGCCCCCGTACGACGGGCCCTTCCACGTGCTGGAGACCGGGACAAACATTTCACTGTGGACATCGCCGGTACTCCGGATCGTATCTCCGTGGACCGCCTCAAGCCGGCCCACCTCGATCTGGACCACCCCCCGCAAGCAGCTCTGCCTCCGCGTCGAAGCCGCCCCCCGGCGGTCAGACCCCCGGCACCCCTCAGCCCCGCCGTCCCGCTACCCCCCAGCCCTGCACGCATCGCCAGAGGGCGTTTCAGCCGGGTCATCCGGCTTCCCCGCAAGCTCACCCTTCAGGTGCACGGGAATTCTGGGAGGGGCGTGTGTGGCGGACACATTGTCAATGGGAAATAATTCCGCGCACCAGTGGGTGGCGCGAGCGTCCGGGCGTGGAAGCGCAGCTCGGGCCACGCCCGGAGCGAAGGCGTCACGAGGCGCAGGGTGGAACTGAAGACATGCCCCGCCTTTCGGCCGACCGGCCACGCCCGGGGGCAAGGCGTGGCTTCGGGACATATATGCGGGCTCGATAGTCGAGCCCGCTCAGTGCTTACGTGCGAGCTGTTAATAAAGCATTTCAGTTTGTACAATGCGTGGGGGCCTACCTTCTTGGTAAACGAATCGTGTATGCGCAGCACCACAATAACCTTCTCTGGAATGTTTCTGGTAGCTGGTATCCCCACCCAAGTCATACTCTCCTCTTCAACTACAGTATCAAACAAGCCCAGAGACGCCGTTTAGTGGGGCAACTTAGCATAACAATTGTGCATTTTATGAGGAAAGCACCAAATTTGGCACACTAGTAGACGATCCTATTATGAACAGATTTGGATATTGGGCCATCTCACATTCAGACCCTGATGGCTGTGGCAGCCATTTTCCAAAATGACACCTTCAGCTTGTTCCGACGAATTGCATCATCAATTGGCTTGGTCCTTTCCACCAGGCATTCTCTGGTGAAAGCCTGGAACTGCTCTTGGCCAATCTTCTTCACATTCCTGACAGTCTCAACTGCAGCAGGACCTGCAATTTCCTTTGTGTCAAGGACAACCAGATCCATGCTCTCTTCCTCAAAGGAGTTGCAAAGCTCTTCTATGACGCTGACAAGGGCGTGGACATCCTTGGCGAAAGAGGTCTGCACACTTGGTGTCTGGTCGTGATGACGTGTGTCCTCTCGCCTCCCCCAGTGTTGATGGCCATCTTGGAACTCTTCTATGGCCCTGGCAACTTCTGGCCCGGCAATCATCCAACGCCGCAGGGCACTTGGGTTGTCAGTGAGGCCGACTGCTCCACCATCTCCTTTGATGCAGGCGTTATTCTGTTCATGTGCCGTGTCGATTGGGATCGAAGAGAACACCTTCTTCGTCTTCTGTGCAGTGAAGTTGCCAGCCCTGAATTATCTGGCTACATCTGGGTGCTTCATTGGGAGTGCAACCATGTCCCTCAGGTGAACAGGGACCCACCTGGCATAGTGTGTGTGGTCTAAGGCATGGAACCATGGGACAAGTTCCGTCAGGGCATCAAGGTACATCGTGAATGAAGCCTGCTGCAGAGAACGCACGTAGACCAGTACCAACATCTCTTGTTCCAGCACAGTTGCCCAGTACTGAAAGTTGGGAATGTCTTCTCCTCTCTGGTGACACCAGTCTTCGAACTCAGGCAGGTCTTCTGCATCATCAGCATATGTCATACAGTGGCGTTCATACGCACGGTGTTGCAGGATGTGCAGTGCCACTGCAGTGATTTGATGAGCTCCTCTTGTGCGGGTGATGTGGGCAGCTCGCAGGAAGGAGTCAGCCGTCCCTGGCGTTGCAATCTCAGCTTGCAAATCTGCAAAATCTGCAAATCTTGCAAAAATCAAATCTCTGAATCTGAGATGGCCCAATATCCAGATCTTTTCATAATATGATCGTCTACTAGTGTGCCAAATTTCGTGCTTTCCTCACAAAATGCACAATTGTTATGCTATATTTAGCTTAGCTGCCGGACTAGTTGTTAGACTGTCGGTCTTGTTTTTGTATGCATAGTCAAGGCTCGTCTAAGAGCTAGAATTAGTACACTAAACGGAGCAGGACACAACAGGACAAAAGGCACAGTTTAGAGAGGGGGAGGGGGGGAGGACACCAATGGCAGAGGTGAAGGGCAACATAGAGGAAGCCTTGGACAAACAATGGGTGTGGGGAGGAATGGGGGCAGGAGGATGCACAGGGTGGACAAGATGGATACAGAAGGAACTGGATATAAGAATGAGATTGAAGAGAATGTGGAAGTTGGCTCCACTACTGGGTGAAAGAGGAAAAAAACGAGTGGAGGTGAGCAGTGATTCTGGATTTAGGTAGTTTAACCAGAAGGTGCTTGATGATAAAGGTGTGCATCCTGCAGAAACCTGGGGGGAGGGGAGAGACAAAGCATGGAAAGAGCAGAGGGTGAAAGACCAGACATGAGGCGGTAGAAGACAGAGACCACCTATGTGTCTGTGATGGTGTAGTGATAGACCCATAGACTCAGCTTCATGGTGGGAGATTCCAATAATCTGGAAGGCCTTGGTTTCCACGACGTCAAGCTGAGCAAGTTGTGAGGCAGTGGGGCCAGGACAGAAGGGAGAGCAGTACTCCATGAAGCTGTGGATGAAAGGTTGGATTTTGAGGACCTTTTCATGGATGTACTCACTGATGGCAGAGACAGTGACCTTGAATGAACACCGACAGGATTCATCGGTGAGATCCTGGTGAACTTTAAACTGAACTCAGTTCTAGGCCTCAAAGGGTTGTGGGCCTCTTATGTCCTGTTACCTTCTCATGGTGCTCCGGAGTTCAACCGAGTGTTGTACGCAGCCCAGCAGGCCTTATCAAATTGTAAGCCAAGCGGTCTCCAACCTGTGCGTTCTAGTCACCGGCAGGACCTCTCCATGGTTAGCCAAGGCTCGTGCAATATTGAGGCCATGTGGGCTCGTTCCCGACCAAGACCATTACCAGTTGTGGAGGGAGTCACCGGCCTCCCCTTCTTTTTCTCGCTTTCTCTATCTTTCAGTGCCTTCTATCCATAGGAAAAGGGTGTTATACAAATGAAATTAGTTTTATTATTATCATTGTAACATTGTTCCCAATGCAAGTTGCAACATATTATATTTTGGGTTGCATTTGCTTGTTTGACAAATTTCACACAACTGACTGACAAATTGGACAAACAATGATTGACAACAAATGACAAGTTTAAAATGATTGTCAGTCACAACTGACAAAATCCGGTAACAGGATTTCTGGATTTCTCTGATTGAAAATTGAAAATGTTGAAAATTGAAAATCAAATTGAAAAATTTGAAATAATAAAAAAAAAAGAAAAAAAATTTGAAAAACCGAAATGGATTTCTCTCATCTCCCCTTCTTGTTCAGGCTGGAGTTCCCCAAGGTAGTGTTCTGGGCCCTGTGCTTTTTCTGGTCTTCATCAATGATCTCTCCGACTCTCTGGAAAATCCACTCTATCTCTTTGCTGATGACTCCACTCTCTGCTGCTCCGTACCTCGTCCCTCAGATCGGCAGTCTGCAGCCTCCTCACTCTCTGCAGACCTGGATAAAATCGGACTGGTCAAACAAGTGGAACATGTCTTTCAATCCTGACAAATCTCACACTCTCACCATGTCTCTTCGAAAAGACCATCTGGACAACCCTCCCATCTACTTTCTCAACAATCCTCTCCAAGAAGTTCTGTCACTCAAGCTTTTGGGTCTCACTATTTGCCATGATCTTTTCTGGGAAAAACACATTTCCAAGCTGGCCTCCAAAGCCAGTCGCCGACTGGGCATCCTCCGTCGTGCGAAGCCCTTCCTTGGCACACCTGAGTTCCTCACCGCTTACAAGGGTTTCATCTGCAGCTCAATGGACTACTGCTCTCCCCTCTGGGCTGGTGCTCCTGCCTCACACCTCGCTCGGCTTCACGCTGTTGAAACCAAAGCTTTCAGAATCATTGGAATGTCCTGCGATGAAGCCGATTGTGAGGCCTTTCACTCACTCACCACAGGCAGGTTGGTGGTCTTTCTGTCTTCTACCGACTCCTCTCTGGCCTAGCCCCCCTAGTCCTGTCTGTGCTCTGTCCCCCAAGTATTCCTACAGGTCGCACAAGATCTGCCTGCAACCCTCTTATGGTTAAACTGCCAAAATCAAAACTCATTGCTCACCTTCACTCTTTCATTCCTCTTTTCTCTCGCCTCTGGAACAAACTCCCTCACTCTCTTCAATCCCACTCATCCCCCCAGGTCTTTAAAACAGCTGTTCACCACCATCTCTTATCTTCCCCCATCCAAAACCTTGATCTTTTCTACCCCCGTTAATTCACCCCAGATCCACTTTTCTGAAATACCGACTTCTTTCCTGGAAGTCCTAGCAGTGTCCATGTGTTTTTTTTCCTCTACCACCCCCACCCTCCTTCCCACACCTCCTCCCCCCAAGCCCTCTACCTCCCACAGATCTCCCGATGTCCCTGCTCTCAAATGTTGTACTTGTGTGCTTCCTCCTCTCTCCCCATCTTGTCTCCCGCTCCCTTTATTTCCTATTATGTGCCCGTTTTTTTTGTTTTTGTTTTTTTGTCATTAATGTTAGCTCTTAAACGAGCCTCGATATTGTATACAAAAAATAATAATAACAGGCCAATTTGAAAACGGGCATTTAAAGCAACTGCACGATTGGGAAACGCACATTTAATGTTCTATTAAAAGATTAACTCGACACCTCTCATTCATGACAGCCTCTTCCATAGTTATATCAGAACCAGCTGATTTGTCGCACAGCCAGTGATTGTTTAACCCCAATATGGGTGTAGGTAAATTGTACTCAAGTAACGACCCAGGAGTAATTGCATTCATTGTCCACTGCACGGCGTCTATAAGATTCTGGACGCGGAGCTTCGTAGGGCAGGCCTGTGATATTCATTGCGTGTGTTATTCATGCTAATGCTTAGAATGGTAAGGAGAATCGCATCATATATTGCTTGCTTGCCTGCTTGGATGGCACATCTATTCCTGCTTGTACGATTGTATTGTACTGACATCATGCTTGCTTATTTCCTCCTAGATCCTACTGGAGATTTATTTTGATAAAACTCACGATTGAGACATTGTTGTAGTCTCATTTCTACAACACTTAATCAAAAGCCTCTTCTGTCATCATTCGAGATCGAGATGTCTCACAAAATCCTGCAGCTTCCCACCTTCGGAGGGGACTCGCAATACGCGGACATGCTGAGCCAGCTCAAGCACTGGTTGAGCCTGCTCACGAGCTACCTGAGTAATCACGCCGACACTGAGGATGAGATGACATGAGCTGTTCTCCATTCCCACCTGACTCACACTGTTCATGATTACATTTCTCATTGTGAGACATATGACGCAGCCATATACATCAAACATTGGAGCATTATCTACTCTCGGTACCAGCTCGCCACACGACGACAGGATGCTTCGGAATCCCTCGAGCACTTTGCCCACGAGCTACCTGGCCTAAGCAAGGAATGCTCATCCGAGGTCCGAACTCACAAACAGGTGTGTGATGACCTCTTGCGAGACGCGTTCGTTTCTGGCGTTCATTCCCCATCAATTCGGCAATGATCGCTGGAAGAAACGACTGACTTTCACGCAGGCATACGATAAAGCTCTTGTACTTCAACGTGCTCAGATGCAATCAGAAGCGTACGGACGCCCTTATGCCACTCCTTATGTCACGGCCGGTCTCGCTGGGGAGAGACGCCTCGAAAACGATGCTACTGAGGAGCGTCCTGATGCTGAAAATCCGCCAGAGTCGACGGAGACTCTTGGAGCCGAAGGTACGAGCCTAGCTGCAACTGTCTCAGTTGCGAGTAACACTAAGTGCTTCTTCTGCGGGAACCGGCACCATTCCCGATCGGCGTGCCCAGCACGCAAAGCGACATGTCATTCCTGTGCACGGAAAGGCCATTTTGCAAAATTATGTCGGGCCTCACGAGGGCGACGTTCCCGCACCACTCTGGCGAGCATTTCCTCCACACGCGAGGCTCGCCCGCCACCTCGCCCGGCACCCCGAGAGGTCCCGACCCGGCCCGGACCGCACGGCTTGTCCAATGCTGCCATCCCAGTACTGATTGAAGGACAACCATTGAACGCACTCATCGACACGGGATCGACGGAGAGCTACGTTGACATGGACCTCGTTCGCCGACATGGCTGGCCGATCCTAGGACCTTCGCGCTGGATTTTCATGGTATCGCAAGCACTTTGGATGCGCACTAAGGGCGAATGCCATGTAAAGCTAGTGATTAATGGCACATTCTATCCGGATGTTCACCTAATGATCTTGCCTACATTATGCGCTGAAGTACTGTGGGGGGGCACGATTTTCTCCGACGCCATGGCCGTGTAGAGCTGATGTTCAGGGGAGACGCGACACTCTCAGTCTGTGCCTTGGCGGGAATGCTATTTGAACCGTTGTCCCTATTTCCGAATCTAACTCCGAATTGCGCCCCGGTGGCAATTAAATCGTGACGCTATTCCAGGGCTGATGCGCAATTCATTGCGGAGGAAACGAGCCGACTCATCAAAGAGGGCATAATCGAGCCCAGCCGATCGCCTTGGAGTGCGCAGGTTCTGGTCGTCCGGACAGAAAATCATCGCAAGCGCATGGTAATCGATTACTCACAGACCATAAATAGATTTATGCAATTGGACGCCTACCCACTTCCGGGTTTGGATGCTTTGGTCCGGAAGGTTGCTCAGTATGCGGCGTCTAGCACTCTCGATTTGCACAGCGCTTATCATCAGATCCCGATATGTGCAGCAGACCGAATCTACACAGGGTTCGAATCCGGTCAACGACTGTACCAATTCACGCATCTGCCATTCGGCATCACAAATGGCGTCGCATGTTTTCAAAGAGCCATTGATGACATAATCACCAGGGAAGGTTTAACTGATGTTTTCGTTTACCTCGATAATTTAACGGTTTGTGGGTATGATCAAGCCCATCATGATGTTAACTTGCGACACTTCCTCCAAGTTGCGCGAAAATACAGCTCGACTCTCAACGAGGCCAAATGAGGTTACTCTGCCAGGACAATAGACCTTCTAGGGTACACAGTGACCCAGGGTACGATAACCCCGGACAAGGAACGTCTGCACCCCTTGCTCGACATGGCGCCGCCGCACGATCATGCATCCTTGAAGAGGGCACTCGGCTTGTTCGCACATTATTCGAGGTGGGTGAAAATTATTCTGCGAAGATTCGTCCCCTCGTTGAGTGCAACACATTCCCTATGTCTAACGCCATCAACGTCGCCTTCCACTGGCTGAAGTCGGACATCGCTGGCGCCGCTGTGGCATCCATTGATGAAAACATCCCTTTTGTTTTGGAAAGCGATGCGTCACATCACTCCATCGCTGCGACTCTCTCTCAAGGGGGGAAACCTGTGGCCTTCTTCTCAAGGACTCTCTTCTCCTCGGAGAAGCATCATTCTTCTGTCGAAAAAGAAGCGTATGCAATAGTCGAGTGGATTAGGCGATGGCAGCCCTACTTGCTTGGCAAACAGTTTGAAGTCAACACTTATCAGCAGAGTGTCGCTTTCATGTACGATACGCGCCATGCGCAGCGTATTAAGAACGAGAAAATCACTCGGTGGCGCATAGAATTAGCTGATTACAGCTACAAGATCACGTACCGCCCGGGATGGGAAAATCTAGCTGCGGATGCTCTGTCCTGCCCGGGAGTATGCGCGAGTCTCACCTCCCACGAGGAGGATCTCCGCGTTCTTCATGAGACATTATGTCACCCCGGCGTGACTCGCCTGGCTCATTACATGCGTTGCCGCAATTTGCTTTACTCGGCCGAGGACGTCCGTCGTCTGTGCCGTGCTTGTCCCGTTTGCGCTGAACTCAAGCCGTGCTTCTATAAACCGAACATGGGTACTCTGATTCAGGCTACCAGGCCGTGGGAGAGATTGGCTATGGACTTTAAAGGACCTCTACCGGGCAGCCCCGATCGTTACCTCCTCACGATTGTGGATGAGTTCTCGAGATTCCCGTTCGCCTTTCCGTGTAGGGACATGACCGCTGCCTCGGTTATACATTGTTTGCAGCTCTTGCTCGCCATGTTCGGGAATCCGGGTTACGTGCACACTGACAGAGGAGCGGTATTCTTGTCCCAGGATGTGCGAGCATTTCTGCTACAGCGCAACATTGCCTCTAGCTACACTACTCCGTACAGCCCACAGGCGAACGGGAAGGTGGAGAGATTTAATGGTATCATATGGAAGGCCATTACTCTGGGCCTTAAGACCCAGGGACTAGGACCAGACAAATGGACCTGGATGGTGCAGGTGCTCTAAACTCGATCCATTCCCTGCTGTGCACCGCAACAAATGAAATTTCTCATGATCGTTTGTTTCGCTACTCGCGTCGTTCCGGTGCTGCTCGGCTTCTGCCTGGATGGCTCACTGAGCCCGGCCCGGTCTTTCTCAAACGAGCGGGCCGCCCAAGTAAATATGATTCGCTCATTGACAAGGTCCGCATTCTCCAAACTAATCCCGAACATGCTCGGGTTCAGCTGCCGGACGGACGCGATTCCACGGTATCAGTGCGTCATCTCGCTCCATGCAGGGATTCCGCTGGGGCCGAGCTTAACTTGGGGGATCTGACTATGGGGATTCCACCGACGGTCTCGCCCTCTCGCTTGCCGGATTTGATCGGTATTGCTGAGCCGCCTCCATCTCCTGGGATGGAAGATGGCCTCTCTGCTGAGGATGTTTTGGAATCCACTGATGATGCCCCGATGTGTATAGAACTCACACAGGGAGGGCAATCCACCGCCCTGATCGTTATGGCTGGTCTTGAGATGAATTTCTGACCCTTGCATCTCTTGTAACCATCTGTTTAATATAGATGCACGCTTACCGCTGTCTTGCATGTTAGCCCGGCTTAGTTAGGGTTTAAACCTGGGGAGAAATGTAGTGAAATTGTACTCAAGTAACGACCCAGGAGTAATTGCATCCATTGTCCACTGCACGGCGTCTATAAGATTCTGGACGCGGAGCTTCGTAGGGTAGTCCTGTGATATTCATTGCGTGTGTTATTCATGCTAATGCTTAGAACGGTAAGGAGAATCGCATCATATATTGCTTGCTTGTTTGCTTGGTTGGCACATCTATTCCTGCTTGTATGATTGTATTGTACTGATATCATGCTTGCTTATTTCCTCCTCGATCCTACTGGAGATTGATTTTGATTAAACTCACGATTGAGATATTGTTGTGGTCTTATTTCTACAACAATGGAGCCGTTCAAAAATGATACAATGCTATTTTTTAGGGAGGCGCATCCTGTGTATGCTGACGGGCTTAATTAAACCTTACAAATAATTTTATTCGACATGTGATTAGATATTTCAGGGTCCCTCATCCTGAATAACACTTGACCCAAACAAAGCCAAAGGAAATCTGACGTAACAAAGCCGGGCAGTGTATAATTAGCAAAGAACTAGAGGCCTGATGTCTTAGGTTCACCAGAAAACCAAGATGGCGGCCATATTTCATCTGGGTGCCATGATAGGTGAAGTCAAGCGATAAATGTGGGTGGGGTCCGACAGCTGTTTGACCAATGGGTGCACATTTCAAAAATCGACCCCAAACAAGATCCCCAACAACAGCAACAACAACCACCCATAGCTTTTATAGACCTGTGACACGTTGCAGGCAAAAACATTTCTTTATTGTGATAATAATAAAAATAATTATTTAAAATATCATTTTGTTTTGCATGTATATGGCAACTACCCATTCTGGTAGTTGCCAGATTCCCCCCCCCCCCCCCCCCCACCAAATGTGATTTGGACTGTGGCCTGAGTGATTTGTTTGATTTGGTGTTGGTGTAGCACAGGTATGATAGACCGAATGGCTTCCTCCTGTCTCAAAGTTCCTTTTTGTGTTTTGCCTCATAGAGAAACGTAGGCCCAATTGCTCAACTTTGTGGGATTCAAAGCCTATAACACACTCAGTTCGACTCGGGTTATTATGACTGAAATCATCCTAATGTATACAATCATTTCCGTACTTCCCTATGAACAGGCCCTGGACAGAAAGTCGAAGCAACCAGGAAGAAGAAAACATTGGCTCAAATAACAACCAAGTACAACTCAAGAGAGTGAAACAATTTCACTCGTAAAGGAAACAGAAAAACAAGAACAAAGAAAGCTTCCACTCCTGTGAGGCATAAAACTTCTGGCCGAGAACCTGCATCGTGGGATGATGACAAAAGCCAATATGTAATCAGCTTGTTCTTCTCACATAATCAACTCATCCACCAAGTTTTGTTATAATCCATCTACAACTTTTTGAGATATCATGCTATATATTGTTTTTGGCCCCATCTCTCTTTCCCCCACCTTGCATACATTATAAGTAACAAGAAACACCTACTCCCTTCAGGAGCAGCCTAGGGGAGCGAAGAAGGAGAGTGCGGGCAGGGTGGCAGGGATAGTGTAATAATAGGTGGGGCAAATATATTTTGGGTCAGTGACTAATAATCCACCCTGTTTGCAAAAATTGCAACTCATCTAACTCCCCCCACCCCCTTGGGGGATCTTCTGTCCCCATGAACTGACCCTGGGTGCTTCCAACATGTATGCAATTTATTTGATTATGTTATAGCAAAGAACACAAACAACAAAGATAAATGCTATCAATGGTGTCGTTAGTGGCTGGGCATAGATACACTTGTTCCAATATATATTGTTATGAATTTGGGGTAGAGGAATATCTAGATCCAGGTAGATCTGCATAGGTAGGTATCCAGCTGTCATGTTAGCGAATCTAGATGTAATAAGTTCTGTAGCCCGAATGTCGGATAGTCTTGTATCTTTGTCCCCACCACCCCCCCCCCCCCACCCCTTCCCACGCCTCCTCCCCCCAAGCCCTCTCCCTCCCACACATCTCCCTGCTCTTAAATGTTGTGTGCTCTCAAGTGTTTGTGTGCTTCCCCTTCTCTTGTCTTCTGCTCCCTCTTTTTATATATTTTGTTTGTCATGTTTGTTTTTGTCAAAAATAAAAATAAAATAAAAATCATGTTGTTATTGTGAATCAACTATGTAGAAATAAAGCTTTCACTCTCAGGAGTCATGTGGATTAAAAGTCAGGGAATTGCACCAACTCGGCTCTTGTGGAGACCTCCACCTTCAAAGCAGATCCATTCAGGCTCTTATCCTCGACTAACCTCATGCAGGCCTCAGCTACTGTTCTTGGCCTGTCAGAAACATGTGGATATTAAATAGCCAGCAATGTCACACATTGGTTATCCATCACACTCTGGCAAATTCCAAATTATTGTGCTACGTCTCAGAAATAAAGGAATGGATTGATTCTCGAATTCCTGGTCCAATATGCATACAAAAACGACGACGAGGCAATAATTTGTTACCAGATGTCTGCTTTAGACGTGAATAACAAATACTTCCAAATTCATAAATAACAGCAGTCTTTTGCATAACAGTCATTGCACTCCATGGAACAATTGGTTCCTTACTCAAGTTTTTTATTCCTGAGAAATTGTTCAAAGCTGGGCAGAATGCCGAAAGTAAATCCAAGCCTCTCGGCTGTGAAAGAGTTTATCATGGGGGTTTCTGCCAGTGAGGGGCAGATCACGTTGACACGCACTTTGACGCCTTGCTCCTTGTTTAAGGCCTGCAAACAAAGCATTCAAGTTAACAACAATTTTAATGTAAAACATTAAAAAATAGGGGCAATACTTCTGGGCACTCACCTGGTGGAATAAAGCAGTACACTACACTGACTAAAGGTATTTTAAACAGTATCAAGTATTTCAAAACAATTTCAATGGTTGCTAGAAGACAGGGAACATGTAGCGTTAGTATACTAACGCAAACAAACCCCCCAAAAATACCTATTTTGGGGGGGCAACTGTCCCCCCCCCCTCATAAACCCATTCAGACCCCAATTTTTCTGATGCCTTGAACAAATATTGATACATCAGCAGTGATGAAGCTTGTGGTCAAGTTTCATCGAAATTGTGTGTGTAGTTTCTGAGAAGAAAGCAAATACCTATTTTGGGGGAGTGGGGGTGAACCTGGACCCACTTTGACCCCCCGGTGAACCCCCTTAGACCCAGATTCTTTAATGCCATAAACAAATTTGAGTTGCAACATACCAAATATCATTTTAGACAAGTTTGGTCACAATCCTATCAGCAGTTTCCGAGAAGGCATTACATTTTTTTTTATGGACTGACGAATTGATGACGCGCATTCCCATAAGCTCCCCGAAACTACATTCCAGGTGAGCTAAAAACAAGACCGATAGTCTGCAAAACTACAAATGGGGAATCCGCGAATGTTATGGATGGAAACCCTTACATCATTTTCTCATTCTGCTTTAAACTCAATATCTCGATATTTTCATTCCAAACAGCATCATTTATCATTCCAATCACAAATGAATACGATGGTATAAATATATCAAAATACAATGTTAAATCACGATTGTATTGAGATATTTATCAAACCAGCGAACCGTCGTCATCTATTCACTTCTGGATGCAGGAGCAGGGTCTGTGTCGATCGCATTTCAAAATCATAATTGGATTGAGGAATTTCTGAAACCTCCTAGCTACCTTACGACACCCGTTGGGACCCCAAAACGTTCCATCTATTTAAAATTGATCTTGTGAAAAATGCCAAGGGCATAGAAAAGGCCCCTTTATATGGGATGTGCCATGTGGCAAACTATAGAAAAGAAGGGATATTCTTGGGTAAAATGCCAGGGGCATAGAAAAGGACCCTTTATACAGACTTGGCATTTAATATGGAATATTTTTTTTTTCTTGACTTGGGTTTCCTTTCTGAACTCAGAATATCAATCTGGTGAGTTTCTTTTACGCTTCGGTGATTTCTTTGTTAAAAGAACCATGTCACTGATTGTCTGTCACAGCAAGAAGTCAATAACAGGATTATATCACAGGTGGCGTGACAAAATGTACGGACAGGTACATTTGACGATTGGCTTCACAATCGGGTATATAAGGGTTGTTGCGTTCTGTATTAGTGGAAAACAACTGCTGAACGTCTACAAAAGTTATTGCCGCTTCCTCTGGAGATGGTCCGTCAACTCGACAATGCTGTTTGTCATGGAGGGGTGGCTTTACGAAATTCCGGCATGAAACAGTGTGCTATTGCTTGGCAGTATGGCATCACTCAAGGTCAGGTGTCAAAGATCCCGAAACGAAATGCTCAGAGGGGTGTCCCTCCTACAATATCGAGGCCAGGACGTCCCCGCAGAACCACAAGGAGGGATGATCGCCAGCTGCATCTGTTAGTCCGCAATGGCCGTACCAAGTCAGCTAATCGGCTTAGGGCTGAGTGGCAGCAACTGACAAATGTGCCTGTATCCAGAAGGCTCGTCAACCAACGACTGGTTCAAGCAGGCTATCGTGCCAGGCGTCCCCTGAGAAAGCCACGCCTGACAAGACAACACCGCCAGCGCCGATTGCAGTGGGCCAGAGAGCACCGTCAATGGCAGCCAGGACACTGGAATCACGTGATCTTCAGTGACGAGTCTTGATTTCTGGTCTATCGTCAAGATGGCCATGTCCGAGTGCGCAGACAAGTGCATGAAGCCTACAATGAAGATTGTATAGTGCCAAGAGTCCAAGCTGGAGGTGGTGGGGTGACCGTTTGGGCTGCTTTTAATGCAGGGGGTAAAACTGACCTGGTTGTTCTGAATGGAAACCTGAACCAGTTCAAGTACAGGGCCATTCTGGAAGAAACATTGCTTCCATTTGCTCGTGTAGCCTTTCGAGGAAACTTTGTCTTCCAAGAGGACAATGCATGGCCTCATCGTGCTCGCGTGATCCAACACTTTCTTGCTGACCGTGGTGTAGAGCATATGGAGTGGCCTGCCATGTCCCCGGATATGAATCCGATAGAGAACTTGTGGGCAGAATTAACGCGTCAAATCGACAACTTGGACCAGCAGCCTACCTCTGTGCGTGAATTGCAGCAGGCTATTGTCACTGCATGGCAAGCGATTCCTGTCCAAACCTTGGCAAATCTCGTGAACAGCATGCCTCAACATGTACGTGCTCTCCTGAATGCTCGTGGGGGTTACACGACGTACTGAACTGTAATTTTACTGTCCGTAATCCCAGTTGTAATTTAACTTTTGTTTTTGTTAAAAAATTTTTTGGCTGATGTGCAAAATAAAGAAATACTTCTGGAAAACGTACAGAAGTTTAACACAGTACTGTCCATGAATTGAGTTCAATATCAGTTTACATCACTTTCAAGGATCAATATATTTGCTTTGAAATGTCAAATGTCCACGGAAATCCATGGAAGTCCATGGAAATCTCCACGCATGGCTGGCGGACTTCCTCTCTAGTCGTAGTCAACGTGTGGCCCTGAATGGGTTTCTCTCATCTCCTCTTCCTGTTCAGGCTGGAGTTCCCCAAGGCAGTGTTCTGGGCCCTGTGCTTTTTCTGGTCTTCATCAATGATCTCTCTGACTCTCTTGAAAATCCTCTCTATCTCTTTGCTGACGATTCTACTCTCTGTCGCTCCATTCTTCATCCCTCAGATCGGCAGTCTGCAGCCTCCTCACTATCTGCAGACCTTGACAAAATCACAGACTGGGCAAACAAGTGGAACATGTCTTTCAATCCTGACAAATCTCACACTCTTACAATGTCTCTCCGAAAAGACCGACTGGACAACCCTCCCATCCACTTTCTGAATAATCCTCTCCAAGAAGTTCTGTCACTCAAGCTTTTGGGTCTCACTATCTGCCATGATCTTTCCTGGAAAAACCACATTTCAAATCTGGCCTCCAAAGCCAGTCGCCGACTGGGCATCCTCCGTCGTGCGAAGTCCTTCCTTGGCACACCTGAGCTCCTCACCACATACAAGGCTTTCATCCGCAGCTCAATGGAATACTGCTCTCCCCTCTGGGCTGGTGCTCCTGCCTCACACCTAGCTCGCCTTCGCGCTGTTGAAACCAAAGCATTCAGAATCATTGGAATCTCCCGCGATGAAGCTAACTCCAAGGGCCTCTCACTCACTCACCGCAGGCAGGTTGGTGGTCTTTCCGTCTTCTACCGACTCCTCTCTGGCCTTGCCCCCCCAGCTCTCTCTGGGCTCTGTCCCGCAAATATTCCTACAGGTCGCACAAGATCTGCCTGCAACCCTCTTTTGGTTAAACTGCCAAAATCAAGACTCTCTGCTCACCTTCACTCCTTCATTCCTCTTTTCTCCCACCTCTGGAACAAACTCCCTCACTCTCTTCAATCCCACTCCACCCTCCAAGTCTTTAAAACAGCTGTTCACCACCATCTCTTATCTTCCCCCATCCAAAACCTTGATCTTTTCTACCCCCGCTAATTTCACCCCAATTCCCCTTTTTGAAATACCAACTTCTGTCCTGGAAGTCCTTGGTGTCCTTGTGCTTTGTACTTCTCCCTCCCCCCCGCCCCCCCCTTCCCATGCCTCCTCCCCCCGGGCCCTCTCCCTTCCACACATCTCCCTGCTCTCGGATGTTGTGTTTGTGTGCTTCCCCTTTTCTCCCCATCTTGTCTTCCGCTCCCTCTTTTTGTGTATTTTGTTTGTCTGGTCGATTTGTTTGTGAAGTAAATGTTAGCTCTTTCACGAGCCTCGATTCAGTATACCAAAAAAAAAAAAAAAAAAAAAAAAACAATATGTGGTTTTTGTTTCTTTTAAAGGTCACATTAACAAAATCTAGAATAATTTCAACATAATTCCAATGAACTTTTGGTTCTAAGTCAACTTGAAAAGTAAGTTCACCCCCACAAAAAAAAAATTCCATATTAAATGCCAAATCTGTATAAGGGTATGTGCCATGTGGCAAGGTAGAGAAAAGAAGGGACATTCCATAGCTTTTTTTTTTTTTTTTTTTTTTTTGTATACAAGATCGAGGCTCGTGAAAGAGCGAACATTAATCACACAGAAAGACAAACCGACACATAAAACATATAACATCGGGAGCGGTAGACAAGATGGGGAGAGAGGGGCAAGGACACAAACACAACATTTGAGAGCAGGGACCGAGAGACATGGAGACATCGAGAGATCTGAGAGAGGGCGAGGGCTTTGGGGGGGGTGGGGCATGGGAAGGGGGCGGTGGGAGAGGTATAAAACATATGGACACTGCCAGGACTTCCAGGAAAGAAGTTGGAATTTCAAACAAGGTGGATCTGGGGTGAATTAGCGGGGGTAGAAAAGATCAAGGTTTTGGATGGGGGAAGATAAGAGATAGTGGTGAACAGCTGTTTTAAAGACCTGGAGGGAGGAGTGGGATTGAAGGGAGTGAGGGAGTTTGTTCCAGAGGCGGGAGAAAAGAGGAATGAAAGAGTGAAGGTGAGCAGAGAGCCGAGATTTCGGCAGTTTAACCATCAGAGGGTTGCTGGCAGATCTTGTGCGACCTGTAGGAATATTTGGGGGACAGAGCACAGAGAGAGCTGGGGGTGCAAGGCCGGAGAGGAGTCGGTAGAAGACAGAAAGACCACCTACCTGCCTGCGGTGAGTGAGTGAAAGGCCCTCAGAGATAGCTTCATCGCGGGAGATTCCAATAATTCTGAAAGCTTTGGTTTCAACAGCGTGAAGCCGAGCTAGGTGTGAGGCAGGAGCACCGGCCCATAGGGGAGAACAGTATTCCATTGAGCTGTGGATGAAAGCCTTGTATGTGGTGAGGAGCTCAGGTGTGCCGAGGAAGGACTTCGCACGACGGAGGATGCCCAGTCGGCGACTGGCTTTGGAGGCCAGCTTGGAAATATGGTTTTCCCAAGAAAGATCATGGCAGATAGTGAGACCCAAAATCTTGAGCGACAGAACTTCTTAGAGAGGATTGTTGAGAAAGTAGATGGGAGGGTTGTCCAGTCGATCTTTTCGGAGAGACATAGTAAGAGTGTGAGATTTGTCAGGATTGAAAGACATGTTCCACTTGTTTGACCAGTCTGTGATTTTGTCCAGGTCTTCAGAGAGTGAGGAGGCAGCAGACTGCCGATCTGAGGGAAGAGGCATGGAGCGGCAGAGAGTGGAGTCATCAGCAAAGAGATAGAGAGGATTTTCGAGAGAGTCAGAGAGATCATTGATGAAGACCAGAAAAAGCACGGGGCCCAGAACACTGCCTTGGGGAACTCCAGCCTGAACAGGAAGAGGAGATGAGAGAAACCCATTCAGGGCCACACGTTGACGACGACTAGAGAGGAAGTCCGCCAGCCATGCGTGGAGATTTCCATGGATACCAAAGGAGGAGAGTTTGGTGAGCAGAGCGGGGTGCCAGACCGTGTCGAAGGCACGTGATATGTCGAGGGAGACAGCTCTAATTTCCTGTTTGGCATTGAGGACCTCCATCCATTGTTGAGACAGCAGAAGCAGCATGTCCAGAGTAGAGTGACCTGGTCTGAAACCAAATTGATGATCAGAGATCAAGCCATTGGAGAAGAGGAAAGATTTCATATCCGAAGCAATGATGGATTCCATGACTTTGCTGATAATTGGGAGAAGGCTGATTGGTCTGTAGTTGCTAGGATCTGTTTTTGCACCTTTTTTGTGCAAAGCGGTGATGTTGGCTGATTTCCAAGCAGATGGCAGTTGACCTTGAGCAAAAGAGAGGGTGAAGAGAACAGAGAGAGGGTGAGATAGAGCAGCAGAGCAGGCTTTTAGGACCCGTGGGCTGATGCCGTCGGGTCCAGTTGCAGAATCAGAGTCGAGGGTTGACAGAAACTTTTCCACCTTGTCAGGAGGAAAGGACACGGAGTCCAGGAGCAGCAGGGTACGACTGGGTATGGTGGGTACAGAGAGGGATGGGTTTGGGACACAAGATTTAGAGGCAAACACAGAGTTGAGGCATTCAGCTTTTTCACGTGCGGAGTCAGCAGTGTAGCCGTTTGAGGTAAGGGAGGGGATGGAGGGGGAACAAACACCAGAAACGGATTTGACCAGACGCCACCAGGATTTGGAAGAGGGAGACAGATAAGAGAGTTCGGTCTTGAGAACGGAGAGATATTGTTTCCTGGCTCTCCTGAGGGTGGACACACACTTGTTTCGGGCTTTGTGAAAGGAAATGAGATTTCCTTCCGTTGGATTTGCTTTCCAGGAGACAAAGGCAAGTTGTTTCTGGGCAACAGCCTCACCACAAGATTCCGTGTACTATGGACGGGAGGAAGGGTATGACAACTGAAGACGAGATGGGATAAATCTGTGCATGAGAGAGAGCAATTTACTTTGGAAGAATTCCCAGGATGAGTTGATGTCAGAGGTGGTAGAGATGGGAGACCAGTCCAGATGATTGATGGCTGCTTGAAGACCGTGCCAGTTGGCCTGAGTGAAATGCCAGACTCGTCGACGCTGAGCAGGCTCCCTGAGGATGGTCAGAGAGATGTCCACTTTAACAAGGACATGATCAGATGATCCGATCGGAGCAGAAGAAGAGCAGCAGACATTTTCAGGGAAGTTAGTCATAACCAAGTCCAGAAGAGAAGATGTTCCGTTGACTGAGATCCGGGTCGGGAAATTGACAGATTGTGTCAGTCCCAGTGAGTCGCAGAAGTCCTTTGCTGAGGAGCCATGGCTGGTGAGAGAGGTACCCACACCCAGCCAACTGGCATGATGACAGTTGAAATCACCACATATGAGGAAGAGAGAGTTGGGATGAGTAGATAGAAGTTGGTCCATATCATCAGACAGCGAGATGTAGATGGAGTCATCAATGTTTGGTGGACGGTACAACACACATATGAACAAGAGGTGAGAGCGAAGGGGAAGCCGTAGCCAGAGGTGTTCCTGGGGGTGAGGTGGAGAGAGTGCAGTGCAGGGCGAGTGAGGAAGAGAGTTTTTGATAAAGATAGCAACCCCGCCTCCAGGACGAGGCTCAGGTCTATCATACCGGAGGAGGGAGTAGCCCGGGAGAGATACTATGGAATCAGAGACATCATAAAGGAGGAAAGTTTCTGTTAAGCAGATCACGTCTGGTTTGACAGAAGCAACCTGTATGGAGAGATCAGTTAAGTTTGAACGAAGGCCCCGGATGTTTGAGGTCCATACCGTTAATGAAGAGGAAGGGGGAGCATCAGATACAGAACAGGGGGGAGGAGGGGTAGGGTAAGATGTGGAAGAGGTGGAAGAGGTAGGGAGAGCTGTTGAAGGTGTGTCAGAGATTTCAGAATAGCTCGGAGAAAGGGAAGGATGGGGCGGACAAAAGGTTTGATGGTGATTGGGTGAGCCACAATGAGGTGTTATTTGAGGAGGGGGAAGAGCGAGGCAGAAGGTTGGGGGAGATGGAGTTGAGAGTTTGAAGGGGGAAGAAGCGGGGAGGACGCTTTGAGGAGGGGGAGTGAGAGGGGGGAAATTGAGAAGCAATGAGGGTGGGGAGATTTGAAGGGGAGGGGTGAGGGGGGTGTTTGGGAGGGAAGGGACAAGGGGAGGGATTTGAAAGGGATGGGATATGGGGGAGATTTGGAGGGGAGGGGTGAGGCAGGAGTCTAGGAGGGGAGGGGCGAGGGGGCGTCTTGGCGGGGAGGTGGTGAGGGGGTAGTTTAGGAGGGAGGGGGCAAGGGGGGAGATTTGAAAGGGATGGGTGATGGGGAAGATTTGGAGGGGAGGGGTGATGGGGAAGATTTGGAGGGGAGGGGTTATGGGGAAGATTTGGAGGGGAGGGGTGAGATTGGATTTTTGAAAGTGTACGATTTATGGGAAACGAACATTTATTGCAAAATGAGTTTCTTGTGACCTTCGAGTTAAAAATACGTTTTAGGACGCTGGATGGAGGATGGAGTGCAGGAGAGTTTAGCGAATGTAGAAAAAAGGCACTATAGGAGATGGATATTTTTTTTGGGATGAATTGATTTGGTGAGCAAGTCGAAAGCAGCCTTTTAAAGAAGAAGAAGAAAAAGGTGTTATAAAATATGACGGAATACATAACTTGAGGGGAAAGTGTAAACATTGAAGGTTAATGAGTGAAAACTATCTGGGGAAATGGGGGAGAAACACGTGGTCGAAGAACGAACGAACGAATAAGAATGAATAAACGAATGAGAACAGAGAAGGATTTTTTTTTTTTTTTTTTTTTGAGTTGAGATTTACACAAGGAAGTAGGCTATGGGTGAAAAGACTGGGAATACAGAGAACGAAAGTTATTGGATCACAAACGACGGACCGCTGAGAGAAAAACAAAGCCTCAAGGTTGTACAGTGCACACTGTACAAGGCCTCAAGACACGACACGAATTAACACGATTTTCAATACAGGTATGAAAGATTTGCACCGAAAAATCTTCGTCGGGACACAATATACGTACAACACTATAAATAAATACAGTTTTAACGAAAATACAAATGGGAACAATCACTTAACTTCGATTTCAAATCGTTCGCGACGCGGCAAAGGCCTTGCTCGCGACACGGCAAACAGACGATCAATTTATGAAAGATAAACACCGAGAAACAACCAAAGTTGCACACAATAACTTCACACACCGAAAGATAACAATGTCGTGTAGACAATGTCGAACAATAGAAAAGAAGGGACATTCAAAAAATCTCGTTTGCATGCCGGACTACCTTTGTGTTCTTAGAAGGAACCAGGTAATGCTCTAGAAAAGTTAACACAATATTTTTTTGAATGCCCCTTATTTTCAGATTTTTTTGAATGCCCCTTATTTTCTATTGTTTGGCATTTTCTACAAGCTATGGAATGCCCCTTCTCTTCTATACTTTGCCACATGTCACATACCCTTATATAAAGGGGCCTTTTCTATGCCCTTGGCATTTTTCACAAGATCAATTTTAAATACGAACAAAATGCATTTGTTCATCATACACGACTTTATTCAAGACGATATAAAAGACTTGAAAAGGTAAGGAGAATAAAATATATTCAACCCAGGCAGGATTTAGAACCCACAATCCCCCAGCTTGGGAGTCTGATGCTTTATCCAATAGGCCATTGATCCAGCACATTAGAATAAAAAAAAAAAAAATTTAAAGGGGTATAAAGTGTGTACATACACTACAGGACCAAAGGTATGTGGACACCCGAACATCGAACATCTCATTCCAAAATCATGGGCATTAATATGGAGTTGGTCCCCCTTTTATTGCTATAACAGCCTCCACTCTTCTGGGAAGGCTTCCCACTAGATATTGAAACATTGCTGTGGGGATTTGCTTCCATTCAGCCACAAGAGCATTCGTGAGGTCGGGCACTGATGTTGGGCGATTAGGCCTGGCTCGCAGTCAGCATTACAATTCATCCCAAAGGTGTTCGATGGGGTTGAGGTCAGGGCTCTGTGCAGGTCAGTCAAGTTCTTCCACACCGATCTCGACAAACCATGGACCTCGCTTTGTGCACGAGGGCATTGTCATGCTGAAACAGGAAAGGGCCTTCCCGAAACTGTTGCCACAAAGTTGGAAGCACACAATCGTCTCGAATGTCATTGTATGCTGTAGCATTAAGATTTCCATTCACTGGAACTAAGTGGCCTAGCCCAAACCATGAAAAACAGCCCCAGACCATTATTCCTCCTCCACTAAACTTTACAGTTGCCACTATGCATTCGGGCAGGTAGCGTTCTCCTGGCATCCACCAAAACCCTGATTCATCCGTCGGATTGCCAGATGGTGAAGCGTGATTCATCACTCCAGAGAATGCATTTCCACTGCGCCAGAGTCCAATGGCGGCGAGCTTCACACCACTCCAGCTGACGCTTGGCATTGAGCATGGTGATCTTAGGCTTGTGTGCGGCTGCTCGGCCATGGAAACCCATTTCATGAAGCTCCCGACGAACAGTTGTTGTGTGACGTTGCTTTCAGAGGCAGTTTAGAACTCCGTGGCGAGTAGCAACAAAGGACAGATGGTTTTTATGTGCTACGTGCTTCAGCACCCGGTGGTCCCGTTCTGTGAGCTTGTGTGCTTGTGTGGCCAACCACTTCGCAGCTGAGCTGTTGTTGTTCCTAGACATTTCTACTTCACAATAACATCACTTAGCAGGGCAGAAATTTAACGAACTGACTGGTTGTAAAGGTTGCATCCTATGACGGTGCACATTGAAAGTCACTGAGCTCTTCAGTAGGGCCCATTCTACTGCCAATGTTTGTCTATGGAGATTGCATGGCTGTGTGCTTGGTTTGATATATTCCTGTCAGCAATGGGTGTGGCTGAAACAGCCGAATCCACTAATTCGGTGTGTCCGCATACTTTTGGTCATGTATTGTATGTATATTTATCAAAGGGAGGTGCAAAGTGCCCCTCCCTTTATATAAGGGATCGTTACTATGAATGCAGCTTTTACATGGGGACTGAAAATGCATTTCTCGGCTTCTACTGGACAAAATCGGCTGCAAATTTCAGAAGTAAATGCTTTGTACGTTGAGGCAATATGTTCCAAATTTCAGCAACGTTCGTTTATGCATTCTTGAGTTCTATTTAGAAAACCCTTGAAATCACGTTGGTGTCTGTCCATCGCAGCCGATTTCGTCCACTAGAAGCCGAGAAACCCATTTTCAGCCCCCATGTTAAAGCTGCATACAGAGAAATGATCCCATATAAAGCGAGAGGCTCCTTGCGCCTCCCTTTGATTTCTTTTTACTAAAATATGCAACTGTAATGGTTACGAAATACTGTCCCCCTGTCATGTGACCAGATCCTCAACTCTGATTGGTGAATGTTTGTGACATGTACAACTGTTCCTACATTATCATTTTCCAGGTTTTTAGGAAATAAACGGTGTCCATCTCCTCACATTACTTACGTCAACCGTTTTACTCAGACCTACAGAACTTTTAAGACCTCTTAGACAATTTGAGACCCTTTGTACATTCAAATAACCTTTGGAAACTTTAGATCCCATTTTCACTTTTGCCCTTAGAGCCCTTTAGACCATTAAAGAGCCCTTCGACATTTTAGACCTCTTTAGTGTAAAACCCTTGAGACAGTTTAGACCCGTTAGACCTTTATTTACACCCTTTATAAACTTTTTAGACCTTTGGAGAACCTTAAGACACACCTCTTAGAAAATCGAAAAAGAAAAAACCCTGAAAATCGTTGTTGATGACTTCTTTCATGCAACATTTGCTTCGCACCACAAGTTGTCAACTGATATCCCAAAGTGAAACTGATGTTGAAAAGTGAAACTGAAACTACTGACCTCTCTTACCAAGGCCATTCTCTCCCGATTGCCAGTTTGGCCGGGTGACCAGCTCTAGGAAGAGTCCTGGTTGTTCCAAACTTCTTCCATTTAAGAATTATGGAGGCCACTGTGCTCTTGGGAACCTTCAATGCAGCAGAAATTTTTTTTGTAGGCTTCCCCAGATCTGTCTCTCGACACAATCCTGTCTCTGAGCTCTGCAGGCAGTTCCTTCGACCTCATGGCTTGGTTTTTGCTCCGATATGCATTGTCAGCTGTGAGACCTTATATAGACAGGTGTGTGCCTTTCCAAATCATGTCCAATCAATTGAACTTAACACAGGTGGACTCCAATCAAGGTGTAGAAACATCTCAAAGATGATCAAGAGAAGTGGGAGGCACCTGAGCTAAATTTCTAGTGTCATAGCAAAGGGTATGAATACTTTTGTAAATGTGATATTTCAGTTTTTTCTTTTTAATAAATTTTGCAAAACTTTCTAAAATCCTGTTTACTGTTTGTCTTTATGGGGAATTGAGTGTAGATTGATGAGGGGAAAAATGAATTTAAACGATTTCAGCAAAAGGCTGCAACATAACAAAATGTGAAAAAGTGAAGGGGGTCTGAATACTTTCTGAATGCACTGTAATTAGTAATCTGACCACCCATTGGTTCACTCAGTCACCACTATCTCTGGCTCCAATTGGCCGGAGCGGAGTTGAGCGTGTTGACTCACCATTTGCACCAATGCCTTGGAGGGAGGGGAATGGAGTTCCCTCAAAGCGGAGGACTCATTATTTGCAGACATACCATGGACAGGGGTCAGGCAATACCTTTAATCTTTCCATGTTGAAAGAGAATGAGAGAATGTATAAATTCCTTTTGACGACACAATATAATATTTGACACTTTTGACATAAGGTGTCAAAATGTTGAAGTTTTGACGACACAGACGACACAATGAGGCCAGCCATGGCTTATTTTCCTGCAGGAAGAACATAAAATAAATTTTATTTTCTTCAGTGATTAAGATCATGAAACTTACCTTCAATAATATGAAATGATAATAAAGTTGATCCAATAAGGTGATGCCGATGTTGATGATGGTGACAATAAAGACGAGCTGATGGAGATGATGTTACACAAGGCCATTAAGAACAAATACATGCCTTGCCCTCTAACACTATATATCGATATATTGCATGGTTCCTGAAAGTATTATGAAGGTGATTTGTTTATACAGTAATCAATTATATAATTCCATTTAAATAAAGGATTAAAGGCGTATAATAAATTCATTCTGTTTTACCCAGTGTCTATTACACCACCTTATTTAACACGTTGCATTCGTTATTCATGCCTGTTGTACGTGTCCATTATGACGTCATTGAAAACAGTAAGTTTCCTGTTTGGAATCATGTTCAATTTTGTTTGGCTACCAGGCAGGTAGAGTAAAAAATATTATCTCACTCATCTCTACGCATGTGCAATCAGGATGAATTCAAAGACAAAGTACGTTAAAACTAAAGACCCATCTTCATATGCAATATTCATGTTACAATTCGTGTTCAAAATATAACATTCGATTACACAATAAAGAGCAATCAGAGATTGCAGACCCTCGCCAAGACGTGTTTGTGTGGTGTATTTTGTGTGGTGTTTATTAGCTGCTGTGTTTGTGTGGTTTATTGATGATGCAGATGCATGTTCAATCCAATATGGCTGCCGAACCACGTGACCGATGACGTCATTCATTTAATTCCCCCATACAATTTTTTGTGTACATCATGCTCAATAAATTTTAAACTCATCAGATCAAGCATTCTACTTGTATAATTATGACGTCATCACGAATGCACTGATGACAGCATCATTAATATATGTTCTTCCCCATGGGGTGTACTTGATGATGAGGCATGTTTCAATTTTTTCCATGGAGCGGTTTTGGAGATAGAGGGGCAAGGTTTTTCGGTTTTTCCAAGATGGCGCTTGTACCACATGACCTATGACGTCATAATTATCATTAAAAAATTCTACAGGAGGAGGCGCTCCAATAGAGAAAAATTATTGGCAATTAGACCAACGTTTGCAGAGAAAAGCACACACGTTCTGTGCGGACAAATAGACAGATCGATAGACAAACAAACAAATGTACCCAGATGCAATAACCTCTCCTCTGACGAAGGTAATAAGTTGTTCCTCGATCATAAACTGATGATCATCATACTAAAATACACCATTTGTGTCTGTCCATCTGTCTGATGAAATTTTGATGCCAATACATTCCGTCCTTACATATCTAATCTCAACCAAACTTGACAGGGTGATGAAGGGTTACATAATGAAGGTTGTAGCGCATTCATTTGCCCCCCTCCCCAAGGGGGGTTTTCTCCCCCCGAGCGAGTTTGCCTGATATTGCCGTCAATGGGGTTGCACGTTGAGGTGTATATAAATGTTAAATCAGCTTTATCATGGCATTTTTCCAAAGCCGCTTTTAATAACAAAATTAATGATAATCGCATATTGTTAATGTTATTACAAAACAATATTAATACTAATAATGTCCCACTTTCCCAATGCGTTTTTCCTGCAGTGATAACGTGTATAAATAGCTTACAGTTATAATGGCGTTTCCGTGGGAGCAACGGCTTCTACAGGAAGTTAAAATATTATGAACCACAAAGACGTATGATTAGCTTTTTAAACAGTCGCTAATGCTCTTTATAACACTAAATGAAGAAATTTGGAGGAATCCTGACATCCGTGAAGTAAGGTTTACTTACAGAACTGAGCAAAGATCTACTGTACTCTATACTAGTACCCGACTGCAAAGCCGCAATGAGCCGGCGAAGCCAAAACCTCTTGCCACTATTTTACCCATCACGATGGCATCAGTGGGTTAGGTAGTTGGTAGTAGGTACGTGTAGTAGGTACCGCACCAAGTTCAAAATGACACCATTTGCATTCTGGATGAGATTAAAATTGCTAAAATTTACTTCTTGATTAATTCGGTGAATTCGGTCTCAACTTCGGATATTTCCGGCCGTGAAAAACTATGTCCTACGGCCGCGAGATTTCTAAAAAATAATTCTTCGTCAATTTTAGAATATTTGACGCCGTTTTCACCCTCCGAAACGCGTAATAAGCTTTTTTGAAATAATTTTTGAAATGCTTGAATCTCATTGGCTCTGGTGTTTGGTGACGATTTTCGTTGAAGACAACTAGGTTGGTTTTAAAGTATTTTAATTACACATTAGAGGTGCATCAGATTGTGAATCAAACAAAGACGGGTGATACAAACTCCTATTGAACGTTTTCTCAATTTTTTTAATGCAAACTTCCGCATCCGGACGATGGCAGCCTCCATTGAGTGATTTGGTTTCTGAAATATTTTTTCAAATGCTCGCATCTCATTGGTTCCGGTGTTTGGTGACGATTTTCGTTGAAGATAACCAGGCTCGTGCGGGCCGAGGTTGGTCCTAAAGTATTTTAATTACAAATTAGAGGTGCATAAGATTGTGAATCAAACAAAGACGGGTGAAACAAACTCCTATTGAACGTTTTCTCAATTTTTTTAATGCAAACTTCCGCATCCGGACGATGGCAGCCTCCATTGAGTGATTTGGTTTCTGAAATATTTTTTCAAATGCTCGCATCTCATTGGTTCCGGTGTTTGGTGACGATTTTCGTTGAAGATAACCAGGCTCGTGCGGGCCGAGGTTGGTCCTAAAGTATTTTAATTACAAATTAGAGGTGCATAAGATTGTGAATCAAACAAAGACGAGTGAAACAAACTCCTATTGAACGTTTTTCAATTTGTTATGCATACTTCCGCATCCGCAAAATGGCGGCCTCCATTGAGCGATTTGGTGCGTCACAGCTTCGGAATTCTCAAGCCAAGGGATACAGCATAATCTGGTTTTCGACATAATACGTCCGCGTTTATTCATAACACCGGCTTCGCCGGCTATAACCCACAAATGTTGAGTTAATAACATGGCCCTTTCTGCCGCTACCATGGCATTTTTTGTTGCGAACTTTTGAAACTCGCTCCTGCTGTTTGATACAAAACTGAAAGGGAGAAGCTCGGGTTGTGCTCCTTTACTAAGCAGCCAGCTAGCGCTTGCCAAGCCAGCCGTTCCTTAACGGTTTTGAATGGAGTGCTTGCTCAAATGCTAAAAGCACTTGGCGAACTCTCCACAAGAAACTTGGTAAATGAACACACATCCAATGTTCTTGAGATCCGACCATAGATCGACTGTAATCTATAAACCCCAAAGGGGAATGACCCTTTTTTCCGCTCCCCTCGTGAGCGGGTGTACTCGTAAACTGAAAAGAAGGATGGACGGACATGACCCTTTTGATAGACAGACATAAACCTGCCTCATGGTCGGGTTGTTGGAAACTAAACCAACACCCCTTGCTGGCTTACTAGGGTGATTGTGAAACCCTGCCAGAGCTAAAAACAACACCTGAAAAAGGGCCGATGAGCTCCCTGCGGGAGCCAATATCCATTTCGTTGAGAAATGGTGTCTCCTAAAAAACAGCCATCCGAATTGGACCGGTTTGTGGCAACTCAGGTAGCCGACAGAGGTAGTGGAACCCTTGATGTGAGGTGGATGAGCTAGTATATTTAGCCAACGGCAACCACAAAACTACACCCGTGGGGAAGAGGGTATAGTGTTGTTGTGTACGAGCGAACGCCTGTGGATACACAGTGTCACTGAAACCATGGAAGGTATGTTCCTCATCAGGTGACACTGCAGTCGAAATCTTCCCCAAACCTCTTTTGTACCATTTTCATGGTACTGGTACAAGTGGGCGCTGATTTTTGTTGTCAGTGCCTATTCGTAAAATAAATAAATAAAGGAACATCAACACAGGAGGAGGCTATGAGGCCTATCAAAGTCCAAGCTCGTATTACCAACTTATGGTTATTGGTTCATGCCCTATCCATTCAAATGCTGAAGATCAAGCATGGAAAAACAGCACGTACCATTTTAAAAGTCTTTGGTATGACACTGTTCAATCCGACGACCTCGCAGACTCCGAGGGGACACTCGAACCACAACGCCATCATTACGCCACTGATGCATTGAACAATAAAAAGTATTCAGAGAATTCAAGACTCACCGCCAGAGCACGAGTGAAGCCCACAACACCATGCTTGGCAGCCGTATAACCAGGACAAAAAGGAAGTACGTATGTTAATACCTGAAATTAAAAGATTGAATGAAATAAGGAATTAGCTGAAATAAGTTTTGCTGAAATAAGGCAATTTTTAAGGCAAAGAAAGAACCTGAAGGCAATCACGGCCTTTACTTAAAGGGAATTCTTTTCTTTTTTTGCCAATCATAAAATGTCTAAAAAAACAACCTCTCTCTCTTCTGCTTACTCGTGGGGATGGCATACTCTCTCAATCATGGCGGATAACCACAATATCCAGCCATCTCCGTTGTTTCATAACATTGCTCTGTAAAATGTTCCAAGCACAAAAGCCAAGATTTTGTAGGCCTGATCCACACTCAGGTATTTTGGATAAACCTCGTCCAATTTCTGGCAAACTTAGGGTCTTTAGGCCATTGGTCTAGCATGAAACCATCGCGGTTTGTATTACGACAACCACCAAGGATAACGCATCCCTTTTTTAAAGGCCATTTTCCCTGCTAGATCGGGGGTAAGCCTTACAGGCCCCATGACAATCATCATGATTCCCTTTTTGAGCAGTTTTTATGGCCAGATGCCAATCCTGACGCCAATCCTTTAGTCGCCTATTACGACACGCAGGGATACTGCGTACCTATTCTAAACCGGGGCGCACACCGGCACGTTCATCCCAGCCGGCTGGTACTCAATTTGCCGACCTCGGAAGGATGACAGGCCGAGTCAACCCCCCTGGCGTTAATTCAACGATCGAACGGGATTCAAACTCAAGATTCTAAGATCCCAAGCCAGCACCCTAACCGCTAAGCCAACACCCTAACCGCTAAGCCAACACACTAACCGCTAAGCCAACACCCTAACCGCTAAGCCAACACCCTAACCGCTAAGCCAACAGCCTAACCGCGAAGCCAACACCCTAACCGCTAAGCCAACACCCTAACCGCTAAGCCAACACCCTAACCGCTAAGCCAACACCCTAACCGCTAAGCCAACACCCTAACCGCTAAGCCAACACACTAACCGCGAAGCCAGCACCCTAACCGCTAAGCCAACACCCTAACCGCTAAGCCAACACACTAACCGCTAAGCCAACACACTAACCGCTAAGCCAACACACTAACCGCTAAGCCAACACCCTAACCGCTAAGCCAACACCCTAACCGCTAAGCCAACACCCTAACCGCTAAGCCAACACCCTAACCGCTAAGCCAACACCCTAACCGCTAAGCCAACACCCTAACCGCTAAGCCAACACCCTAACCGCGAAGCCAACACCCTAACCGCTAAGCAAACACCCTAACCGCTAAGCCAACACCCTAACCGCTAAGCCAACAACCTAACCGCTAAGCCAACACCCTAACCGCTAAGCCAACACCCTAACCGCTAAGGCAACGCCCTAACCGCTAAGCCAACGCCCTAACCGCTAAGCCAACACCCTAACCCCTAAGCCAACACCCTAACCGCTAAGCCAACACCCTAACCGCTAAGCCAACACCCTAACCGCTAAGCCAACACCCTAACCGCTAAGCCAACACCCTAACCGCTAAGCCAACACCCTAACCGCTAAGCCAACACCCTAACCCCTAAGCCAACAGCCTAACCGCTAAGCCAACACCCTAACCGCTAAGCCAACACCCTAACCGCTAAGCCAACACCCTAACCGCTAAGCCAACACCCTAACCGCTAAGCCAACACCAAGCTTCAAAGACGACGCATCGACTCAGCGTATTTGTGGAAAAACAAAAATTATTCTCCGCTCGAGTTAAGTCATACCGCGATGTAACCCGTAGACAATACGAATATGGCGGTCGACTTCTGAGAGTAACAGCACTCCAAAGTGTGAAGAAGATTTCGACTTTTAATCGCAAAATTGCCGCGTCCTTCCAATTCAAAATTTCGTGTAGTGTCGAGATGGTCTGAGCATTTGGATTCCCTTTTAAAGTGACTAGATCAGTGGTTCTCAAACTTTTTTGGACTACCGCCCCCTACTGCCCTCTTGGACCGGCCCAATGCCCCCCTTGTCCTATCGTTCGTGGTCGGACACCCAGAATTTATGTAGATAGGAAGCAAAAATAACAGAAGCCAAATATTTTCTGAATAATATTTTACTTTATTTTACTTTACTTTTTATTTTATTTTGCACGACCTACAATGTTTCAGCAGAACAGGCCCAGGTGAGGCAAACTGGGATTCTGTTATCACAGGCCCAAATACCGTTAGTGTGCAGGGTGGGCCTGGTGACTCGCTGCGAGATTACGAACGTCTGGCTCCATCTCAGTGAGGTAGAGACGCAGATCGCCCCTCTTGGTAATGTCAAGGCGGTTTCGATACTTGGTCAGCAGCACCATCATGGTGCTGAACACTCTTTCAACGAGGTATGATTTGGGGAACGCCATCAGCAGCAGTTCTGCCTCTGTGCACATTGCGGGGTATTCGCCCCGCTCCAGAATCCAGAATTTGCCGTATTCATGCTGCGCGAATCTTGCCTTCGCCGCATCATCATTGTGGAGGTTGATAATTTCGTCCTGTAATTCGCGCTTCACATCTTGAATGTCACATTTGAATGGGTTGATCACCCATGCTGGCACCGACAGTTCTCGCACGTCTCTGAAACACTGCTCCATATCTCCACGAATCTTCTCAAGGTGATTGCAATAAACGAGCAGCTCTTCATCAGAAACAGCAGTTTCCTTTGCCATCCGGGGAAAGTGGTACATATCTCTGCGGCCGAGGGTTTCCCTGTGCAGAGTCGCCTTGGTTACGAACGCGCCGATCACTTTCTTTGCTTTAATCAGCGTCATAAGGTCACCCTGGAGTTGTTTGTTGACATCATTCAGGATACTGAATATGTCCGTGAGGTAAGCCACATCATGCTCAATCGCATTCACTTTCTCCGATAGCTCCGTATCGATTTCCGACAGAAACTCGACCACTGCTGAGAGCTTTGGCTACAAGATGCTGGCGGTGCACGACACAGTGAATGGCGAACACGGACGGTACCTGGTTCTTCAGAAGGGCAATAAAACCACGCTGGCGGCCAACCATCGCTGGTGCCCACCAACCAACGGATGAAGCGAACGTAGCAAAGTAACAGAGCTTCACTGTCACGCAAAGTGGACTCATGCAGCTGGATGGCGAAGTGTGTGCTTCTCAGCTCACTACACAGCTTATCTTCTACATCTGATGACATTTCATCAATCCGCCTGGCCACGGAATCATTGCTGAGCGCAATCGACGAGAGAACTGGATTCGGATCCTGGCCCATAACGGTTTTTATCACTTCCCCAACATCTGGTTTGATCAACTGTTCGTCGATCGAATACGGTTTTCCAGATCTGGCGATGAGCAATGACAGCTTATACGACGCTTCCAGTCCTTTATCCACGAGCTTTTGGCTGGCATTGAACATCGTCGTTACCGTGGCTCGCTTCTCAAATTTCTCTTTCAGCGATTGGAAACAGCTGACCTCTGCGCGAGCCTTATCACTGTGCTTTTTACTTAGGTGCTCGCTCAGTCGAGATGGTTTCATTGCTTCATTGGACAGCGCGCTACCACACAACAAACACATCGGTAACTGTTGTTCGTCGGAGATGGAATGAATCCATACTTGATGTATTCAACGGAATACTGACGACACTTTTTCTTTGATGCCGACATCTTGAAGCCGACTGGACGTGAAGCTTTTTTGAATAACGAAATCAACACGCCAAAATGTCGAAAGACTAACACCAGCGCTAACACTGACTGTTCGTACCTTGCCCAATGTCTGTGCTGGCCAGGCCAGGCTGTAAAGTTGAACCAGGCACGTTGAATAGTCCAGCACGAATAGAGTGTATTATATCCCGCATAAAAAGATTCTTGCAAGCCGATTGGTTGAAATGGCACCATGTGACAAAAATTAGTGTTGTACCGCATTGGTGGCCGCATTGGTGGCCAATAGTATTTCGCTGGTGTCATACACTATCATGTTTGTTGCATGAGCATGTATTGACAAGAAAATACCTACATGAATATGTGATCATAAAAACCATGCGAAGGGGGAAAGAATGTGGTCGTTGATTGGATGGCCAATTTGCCGAATGGCGCCGGGTAACCTGTTCAGACTGCAGGAAGCCCAATGAGCGCTCCAAATTGCCGCTGCTCCTCTAAATCGCCAGTGCCCCCCAAATCATTGCCTGCGCCCCCCTACTAGTGGGGCAACTTAGCATAACAATTGTGCATTTTGTGAGGAAAGCACCAAATTTGGCACACTAGTAGACTATCCTATTATGAACACATTTGGATATTGGGCCATCTCAAATTCAGCCCCTGATGGCTGTGGCAGCCATTTTCCAAAATGACACCTTCAGCTTGTTCCGACGAATTGCATCATCAATTGGCTTGGTCCTTTCCACCAGGCATTCTCTGGTGAAAGCCTGGAACTGCTCTTGGCCAATCTTCTTCACATTCCTGACAGTCTCAACTGCAGCAGGACCTGCAATTTCCTTTGTGTCAAGGACAACCAGATCCATGCTCTCTTCCTCAAAGGGGTTGCCAAGCTCTTCTATGACGCTGACAAGGGCGCGGACATCCTTGGCGAAAGAGGTCTGCACCCTTGGTGTCTGGTCGTGATGACGTGTGTCCTCTCGCCTCCCCCAGTGTTGATGGCCATCTTGGAACTCTTCTATGGCCCTGGCAACTTCTGGCCCGGCAATCATCCAACGCCGCAGGGCACTTGGGTTGTCAGTGAGGCCGACTGCTCCACCATCTCCTTTGATGCAGGCATTATTCTGTTCATGTGCCTGGTCGATTGGGATCGAAGAGAACACCTTCTTCGTCTTCTGTACAGGGAAGTTGCCAGCCTTGAATTCTCTGGCTACATCTGGGTGCTTCATTGGGAGTGCAACCATGTCCCTCAGGTCAACAGGGACCCACCTGGCATAGTGTGTGTGGTCTAAGGCATGGAACCATGGGACCAGTTCCGTCAGGGCATCAAGGTACATCGTGAATGAAGCCTGCCGCAGAGAACGCACGTAGACCAGTACCAACATCTCTAGTTCCAGCACAGTTGCCCAGTACTGAAAGTTGGGAATGTCTTCTCCTCTCTGGTGACACCAGTCTTCGAACTCAGGCAGGGCTTCTGCATCATCAGCATATGTCATACAGTGGCGTTCATGCGCACGGTGTTGCAGGATGTGCAGTGCCGCTGCAGTGATTTGATGAGCTCTTCTTGTGCGGGTGACGTTGGCAGCTCGCAGGAAGGAGTCGGCCGTCCCTGGCGTTGCAATCTCAGCTTGCAAATCTGCAAAATCTGCAAATCTTGCAAAAATCAAATCTCTTAATCTGAGATGGCCCAATATCCAGATCTTTTCATAATATGATAGTCTACTAGTGTGCCAAATTTGGTGCTTTCCTCACAAAATGCCAATTGTTATGCTATATTTAGCTTAGCTGCCGGACTATACCGCCCGTGGACTCTCGAGCGCCCCCCTGAAAGTTCCCAGCGCCCACTGGGGGGGGGGCGGTAGGGACCACTTTGAGAACCTATAGACTAGATCATCATCTGACAATGATCCATCCGATTCAGTTTGGACATCCGAAGGGCGTTTGAAGCGTTGTTTGCATATTGAAGCATATTGCAAATGCTTCAATATGCAATATGCGTTTGAAGCATATTGCAAATGTGATACTCACAACAGTCCAAGATATGCCAACTTTTTGTAATTTTAAATCTTCTCATACATTGTTAAAAGCCCCTCTTAATCCCTCTTTTATGGGGTTAGAGAAGGGGGAAAGCTTGGCAAAAAATCTCTCAGGCCTGATATTGGACTGGAGGTACCTCAGGATGATCCTGTGAGACATTGATTTTGCAATATATAAGTACATAGATGTATTTTGTGGATTTGAAAAAGAAAAGGTAAAAATAATGTACGAGCCTTAAATAAACAAAGAGGACTTTTTTTGACATTTCTTTTACTATTGTGTCAATTGTTGATCTTCCCAAGTTTGCTTTGTATGCGCAGCACAGGAGAAACATTGAATATTTACCCAAAATGGAAGAGACGTTCACCACCACACCGCCATCCTTCTCCATGTGTTTGACTGCCAGCTTTGTTCCATTTATAACAGCCAACTGAGAGAGGATAAAAAAAAACAATTTGTAGAAAGTCAAGGCTCAAGAACTAATAAATACGCTGAATGGATCAGGATGCAACAGGACATAAGGAAGATTAGAGAGAGAGGGGGACACACCACCCCTTGCATTCTCCCCTAACCCTCATCGTTACCTGTATCCCTTGTTTGTCCGTCTCCATCTACCCTCTCCCTCTGCCCTACTATTAGCGTTTCCCCTTTCTCCTGCTGTTCCCTTTGTTATGTTGTGTCCTGGTCTGTTCTGTTTGCGAGCTCTCCCATTAGCCTATACCATGTATAAAAACATAGGGGCAATACCACTGGCGCTCACCTGGTAGAATGAACGGTATACTACACTCACTAAAGGTATTTTAAACCAATTTAAACGGTTTATAGAAGACAGGGCAGCATGTAGAATCATACTAACATAATCATAAGATTTTAAACAAACAAAAAAACCACCTATTTTGGGGGGCAACCCATACACCCCTCCAACCCCCCCCCCTCCCATCCTGTATACCTCATCAGACCCCAATATTTCTAATGCGTTGAACAAACATTGGTACACTATGGGTGATTAAGGTTGTGGTCAAGTTTCATCAGAATTGCGGGTGTATATTCTGAGAAAAAAGCAATGGGGAGACTTGAAGTGGAGTGATGCTAAAGAGGGGGACACGTATGAGGAATGGGGTTTGAAGGACGCAGGCTTGAAGGAGATGTGGGGGGAGGCTACTGACACGGAGGGCCGTGCCGTGCTGTGTCCCACCGTTTTACAGTGTTGTGTCCCACCGTCATGGCCATGCCGTGTCCGTGCCGTGTCGATGTCCCACCCCAGTGGTGGGAGAAGGGGAGGTGTAGGGTGGTGGTGAGGTGAGATCGGTTGCCAGCAGGCCAACGAACACAGGTGTTTGATTCACTGCTCAAATCACCTGTGTACATGTGCTGGTAGCTGGGTAGAGATGGTCTTACAGTTTCGAGTGACGGCTGTTTCTTCTGCTAAATCATGGGGATGGCATCCTCTCTCAATCGTGGTGGATAACCACAAAATATATTGTCATCTCTGTTGTTTCATAACAGTTCTCTGTAAAATGTTCCAAGCACAAAAGCGACCATTTTGTAGGCCCGATCCACACTCGGGTATTTCTGACAAACCTCGTCCAATTTCAGGCAAACTTAGGGTCTTTACGCTATTGGTGTAGCATGACACCATCTCGGTTTGCATTACTACAACCATTGGTGTAGTGCCAAATTTTGAGGTGCCAGAGCCCTACAAAAATGTGTCGGCCGTGACATAATCGGCAGATCTTATCTACCGTCACATCAAATCTTAACATGACACTAACCATTTGAGTCCCCAAAATGAGTTATAAATGAAATATGTACCTTTTACCATGATAAATAAAAGATACGCCCTTTTACCACAAACACACACAAACACACACACACACACACACACACACACACACACAAAAGAATCCCCTTTTTAATGAAAAGTCACCGTGTTTCAACAAAACTATGTATTTTAAGAAATAGAGAAGTTTTTCAAATTTCCATTTAGTACGCTGTGGTAAGGGCTTGTATAATTGTCTACAGGTACACACACTCACTATTAACCTGTCTCGTCCAGGCCCACGGTTAAGCTGGGTGTCCGGTGTGCTAGCATTATTTGTTTAGTTCCTTTTTTTCTTGGAAATGACGAAAGAAGATAACATTTTGGGGCCGGGTAAGTATCCGAGAGTAATGAAGGAGATGTCAGGGCAGATAAGGATGATGTTAGTATCTACTATATAAGAGAGACGTTGGTCTGTCTGTCTGTCTGTGTGTCGCCATTTTTCTCAGAGATGGCTGAACGGATCTTCGTCAAACTTTCAGAGGTTCATCAGTGACTGCTTGAGAGTGTTTTAGGCAATATATATTTATATATATATATTTTTTTCCACCCTATTTTTTTTTTCGTTTTCGTTGGTTTTTTTGTTTATAATATATATATAATATATATATAATATATAAGTTCGTTTTTTTGTTTATATAATAGATATATATATATATATATATATATATGTTCGTTTTTTGGATTTAAAAAAAATCGCTCTATAGTGCCGAAGCCTTTTTGATTAATGGCAGTTATATACAAGTACATATTCGCATACTGACATACACATCACGGTACATATTCACTGAGGAGAGGCTTCCGTCTGGCCACTCTGCCATAAAGCCCAGATCGGTGGAGTGTTGCAGTGATGGTTGTCCTTCTGGAAGTTTCTCCCATCTCCACACAGGATCTCTGGAGCTCAGCCAGAGTGACCATCGGGTTCTTGGTCACCTCTCTTACCAAGACCCTTCTCCCCCGATTGCTCAGTTTGGCCGGCGGCCAGCTCTAGGAAGAGTCCTGGTTGTTCCAAACTTCTTCCATTTAAGAATTATGGAGGCCACTGTGCCCTTGGGAACGTTCAATGCAGCAGAAAATTTTTTGTAGGCTTCCCCAGATCTGTGCCTCGACACAATCCTGTCTCTGAGCTCTGCAGGCAGTTCCTTCGACCTCATGGTTTGGTTTTTGCTCTGATATGCATCGTCAGCTGTGAGACCTTATATAGACAGGTGTGTGCCTTTCCAAATCATGTCCAATCAATTGAATTTACCACAGGCGGACTCCAATCAAGGTGTAGAAACATCTCAAAGATGATCAAGAGAAATGGGAGGCACCTGAGCTAAATTTCAAGTGTCATCGCAAAGGGTCTGAATACTTATGTAAATGTGATATTTCAGTTGTTTTTTAAAAATAAATTTGCAAAACTTTCTAAAATCCTGTTTTCTCTTTGTCATTATGGAATATCGAGTGTAGATTGATGAGGGGGAAAAAAGGAATGTAAACTATTTCAGCATAAGGCTGCAACATAACAAAATGTGAAAAAAGTGAAGGGGTCTGAATACTTTCTGAATGCACTGTATATAACAAAATGTTGATATAACAAAGTGTCCAAGGTATCGACATACGCAAGGTTTGATCCTATTCAATTATTTGCCCATGAAAGCACACAAAGCACAATAACTCAACCAATCTGAACGTGGGTGTTTATTATTATATATATTTTTAACTGTTGCAGGGCTAAGCTCCACCTCTGATGGACTGACGTGCCAGAGCTCCGCCCCGGTGCACTCCGGCTGGACTACACCCGTGAGTACAACCACCAAGGACATTATACTGTAAAATAATGTGAAGCGGATTTAGAGCAGTGGCTTGGGAGCTTTTCCAAGGCGATGTGAAGCAGACTGTGCAAGATTCCATGGCACATATATTTCGCAAGAGTGTACCTGGGAGCCTTTTCCATGACAGTAGATTAAATTGAATCCATGTAAGTAGCAGACACAAGGATACACAAGGAACTTTGGTGAAGGACGAGGCCATTTGGCACATCATGCCTGTGCTGCACCAACACTAGCATCGTCAATGATCCACACACAAGCTAATTACCATCCGGCGAATTACAAGCCAATGTCTCCGTAATCCTCCATCTCCAATGCATCCAAGTACTTATCTAATTCCCATTGTAACTTATCCACTCCCTCTGCTGTTACTACCTTTCGGGGAAGACCATTCCATGCATTAACTACTCTCCGACTAAAAGACCACTGGCTTAAAACTGTCATAATTCTCATATTCTTTACCATCAAGCTATGACCCCTGGTCCTAGCCCTATCCACTCTACTGAAAACCTCCATTTGTCTTGTCCACACTCTTACTTATTTTAAACATCTCTACCAGATCCCCTCCCGATCACCTCCTTTCCAATGTATAAAGTCCAGTCTCCTTCAAACAATGGTGCACCTCAGAGTCTCGAGAGGGAATGCGGCAGAATGATTTGTTATCTTGCATGTTCTAATAACCATGGTAAAACCACATCAATGCAATTGTAGAACAAAACAAGTAATTGTATTTAAGAACTCTCACATACACAACAAGAAAGAGCAATCAGAGATTGCAAATCTAAAACCAAGTCTAAAACCATCTGATTCAAATCCCACCATTCACAATACTCAAAAGTACTGATAAATATCACAGTAAGAAGTTGAAGAACGATTTGGAAAACATATACCGATTGATTGTGGGTGACGGCAATATAGTAGACGTGAGGAAGTGAAGTGCTCCAGCTCCTGGAATCCTGGAGGGTGGCGATGTGGCCTTCGGTTGGCTAAAGTTGGTGACGCCGCACAGCCAATATATTAGACCTTACATATCATGCTGGAGGTTGCTACATCTCTGCCAGTCTATGCATGAATAATTGCGAGTGGAATGGAAGTGAAACGTTGCGTTTTTGAAATTGATCATATTTTCCATCCAATATGAGTTTTGATTATATTATAATGGGCACATGCGTTTTTAGTAGTGAAGCAGGCTAAACCCGTGTAATGCGGGTCAGTTGCCAACCTATCTTTTATGTAAAAATGGGGAAATGTTATCATAATTTGACACCCGTCTGATAAGCCTGGTGTTGGCTTAATGGTTAAGGTGGCCTACTTAAGATATTAGAATCTTGAGTTTGAGCCCTGTCTTGCTCTTCAAGTAACATCAGGTGGGTTGACTCAGCCTGTCATCCGTCTAAGGTCGGCAAAATGAGTATCAGCCAACTTACTGCTAACGAGTGGCACTGCATCAGCGACGCAGTCACACTTCCAGAAACGGTGTTTCAAACAGCCACATGCTGCATATGAAATAATCATGCACCTGTTTCATTCTTTGTTTTGTTTGACTTAAATTAACTCTTGCACTGCTGGTCGGAATGTCTTGAAACGTTGAGCTTGTGCAGTATAACACAAAATAATGTTGCCCCACTCTCTTGCCGCTCTCGTAGGGAGCGGGTGTTTCTAGTAGGATAATAATTTTAGTAAATTCGCACATTTTTAGCCATTTCGATTTGGTTAACTTGAAAGCTTCATGTGCCAGTGAATTTAAAAAATAGAGTCCTCGAAGCAGTGAGGAGGGTGAATATGCTTGTTGCTTTGCCTGACGGATCTTTATTGCTGAACTTGTAAAGAACACTGCCGAAATCTCGGCTCTCTGCTCACCTTCACTCTTTCATTCCTCTTTTCTCCCGCCTCTGGAACAAACTCCCACACTCCCTTCAATCCCACTCCTCCCTCCAGGTCTTTAAAACAGCTGTTCACCACCATCTCTTATCTTCCCCCATCCAAAACCTTGATCTTTTCTACTCCTGCTAATTCACCCCAGATCCACCCTGTTTGAAATTCCAACTTCTTTCCTGGAAGTCCTGGCAGTGTCCATATGTTTTATACCTCTCCCACCCCCCCCCCCTTCCCATGCCTCCCCTCCCCCCCCCCAAAGCCCTCTCCCTCCCACTGATCTCTCGATGTCCCTGCTCTCAGATGTTGTGTTTGTGTTCCTCCCCCTCTCGCCCCATCGTGTCTACCGCTCCCCATGTTATGTTTTATGTGTCGGTTTGTCTTTCTGTGTGATTAATGTTAGCTCTTTCACGAGCCTCGATCTTGTATACAAAAAAAAAAAAAAAAAAAAAAAAAAAAAAAACCCTTGCCAGGATGTATTTTCAGTGGTTTTTAAGGCTTTTGTGTTAAAACTAATATGGCGGCCGAACCACGTGACTGATGATGTCATCATTATTTTTATTATAAACTAATTTATTCCTAGATTATGCTCAATAAATTTCATCTTCATCGTATGAAGTTTTGTACTTGTCAAATTATGATGTCATAATGGCAGCACATATGACATCATCATTAACATATTTTATTCCCCATGGAGAGTTCTTTACAATGAGCCAAGTCTCAATTTTTCTATTCAGCGCTTTCGGAGATATAGAGGTGCAAAGTTTTTCGATTTTCCAAGATGGCGGCCAAACCACGTGACCTATGACATCATAATTATCATAAATCATTTTCTACAGGTGGAGTTGCAGCTATGGTGAAAATTTCCTGTCAATCGGACCAACAGTTGCAGAGAAAATCATATTTATTCTGTTTGAAAACAAACAGACAAACGGACTCAAATGCAATACTGTCTCCTCAGGCGAGGGTAATAATAACACTATAAAAGAAAGTACAATGAAAATGTCACTTGCATCAAACAAACAATACATGTGATGGTACCATCATTCCCCCAATGCTCTCAAAGCAATAAACTCACGATACGACAAACGTGAGTGGAATGTAACATTCCCCAAAGTCTGCGCACTAATAGTAAGGGCATTTTATGAGATATTTCACAAATCTGTTAACTAAATTGTTACCAAAAAATTTCTTCACCAATATGTTTGTAAAGGTGTGTAATAACATGTGTTAAAATGTTGAAGTTCAACTCCTGTGGGAAACCCAGAAAAAAAGCTGTTGAATTCGGGTGCCGAAAAATTATTTTCGAGAATTTTTATTTTTTAAAATCGGCCCTTAAGTAACTTATGAGGGGTCAAATAAGGGTTTTTCATGATTCTGAGTTGATTGTTAACATTTATATTTTCACTTTTACATTTACACACAAAGTGGCTTTTATTTCACATACATATATAATACTCAAGAGTTATTTCTCATTCACAATGTCAGAAGTTTCAACAGTCATTGTCTATGTCTTCTTCAGACTCAACAACATCATGACTGCAGTTTCTGCATGTAATGCCATTACAGACTCCACAGGCCGAGATGCACGTGACCCCATTCTTCTTGCAGCTGCATCGCCGGTTGCTGCAATCTCCATGACAATTACAGCTCGTGAACTGCAATAGCTCCTCAGGAGCCGTGGGGTCCAGTGTTGGAACTGGCTCATACCCATGCACACCTATTGTCCATCCATAGTCACTGGGGTTCAGAGACATGCTCTGTAGAAGGATCCAGTCCCGGGTCTGCAGGTAGGCACGGAGTGAATTTTGTGCAGCTGCACCCTCTGTTGGAGGTAGAGTCTCTGGTTTGATCACTCCTGCCGCTGCCTTCCTTGAGAACATGTTCGGAACAGGGAGAGGTGACTTCGATCCAACCCATTGAGTGAAAGTGAGTGTTTCCGTGAATAGAGACAATGTTTAAATCTATATTGTCTCCAACAAACTGAGTGACTGCATTGTTTGTTTCCCCAACCTCCATAAAGACCACCTGATCATTACTTGACAATTCACTTTCACTGGCTGGCACTTTGGCTGTCATCACTGATTGATCCTCAAGTGCAGCATCAACCGCAACCTCATCATTGATCTGTTCATCGGTTTCCTCCACAATGGTGTCAAGAGTGCCAGAAGTATCTGGAACATCATCTCCACTCCTACTATTAAGGAAGCAGTATTTGTAGTTTTGTGTCTCCGTGTAAGACTCAGTGTATCCCAGCCGGTGGAACTTGTTGAACATCCATTTTGACCCAAATCTATGATCAAGTTGTATGGCAAGCCCCATTTGGTGTGGCAATACTCCAGACCGAGGTCGACAGGCCTTAATAAAATTCTGCCCCCAAACGGCAACTCTTTCGTCTGTCTTGACAATCGGTCTCAAGAACATCTGAAGGCTTGCAGGAACAAGTGTCAGCTGACTATCGATCTCAGTCATACTGTGTGTGGTGGGGTATGACTTTGGACCTAAATCAATCAAGGCAATATCATTGGATATGAACTTGAGTGCCGTCTTTATGATCTGAGTCTTCTCATCTCCATGGTCAAGATTAGCATGATGCCCTCGCAGAATATTGTCGGTGCCATCTTTGAGACAGAGTACATCTGCCCTTCTTTCCTGTGTTGTGAAATACAAGGTGTCTTCGTATTTCTCTAGAAGTTTTATCTTTAGCCAATGCTTTGAATAAGAAAGGCTCTTCTCTGGTGACTGATCAAACTCCTGCAGCTTTTCATGGACTTGGTCCATGTTCATTACCCCATGCTCTAATTCTGAGTCTAACCATTCGCAGAATTCAATAAAAACTGCCTCTCGCTCCTCATCAATACCCCTCTGTCCTCTCTTCCTTTTTCCTTCCTCATCAGTCTTGGACAAACTGTCAGCTCTCGCAAACATAAGTTTGCATCGCAAATGGTACAGCGTTTCTTCTGCTACCAAGTCGTTGATCCCTTCCAGGCGTCCAGTGACTTCAGTGCCCCAGTCATCCCCGCGACTCAGTGCTGTCTTCAGCAAGCTTGCCTTCAGTGTATCTGCAGTCAAATTATCTGGCACTCTGTATTTCTTTCTAGCTTGTGCTGGATTATTTTTGTAGAGCTGGGCTGGTTGGTTGCAAAGAATGCATACATCCTTATACAGGAGGTCAACTGACTGTGATCTTCTAGAACTGCAGCCAGTTGATGAACTGAACTCACAAGTAGTGCGTCTTCTCTTCAACTTTGATGACTCTTTCTCTGCCTTTGATGCTTGAGCTGACTTCTTGGTGGTTGCAACAAAGTTGTTGTACAGATCATTTTTACACTTCTGGTGGTACCTCAGTTTTCCTTCCTTTTGAGCCTCCTTCATACGTTCCACAACAGTAACATTTTCGACAGTTTCTGCTTGTTTCAATAAAGTTGAGTATCTCTTTGGAGTTGCGTGTATGAGCCTTTCAGCTGGTGTATCCGATCGTGCACAGATGAAGCAATTGAGCACAGGTGGAGTAACGTCTTCATCCATATTGCTAGACTCCATGTCCTGCAAAGTAGAAAATGAGATATATTTAGAAATTATTTTTCCACAAAGGAGTGTCTGTGGTGAAATATAAATGTTAACAATCAACTCAGAATCATGAAAAACCCTTATTTGACCCCTCATAAGTTACTTAAGGGCCGATTAAAAAAAATAAAAATTCTCGAAAATAATTTTTCGGTACCCGAATTCAACAGCTTTTTTTCTGTGTTTCCCACGGGATTTGACCTTCAACATTTTAACACATGTTATTACACACCTTTACAAACATATTGGTGAATAAATTTTTTGGTAACAATTTAGTTAACAGATTTTCATATGTTTCCCTTACTATAATCCCCACGCTGGTTGAAGCCGTGCAGAACGACGAGAACAGGCAGACATCGGCACAGCGGCGGACGAGGAGTTACGAGGTGAGAGGTCGATATGGGAATTGAGCCGATATGGCCCAACGGCGATCAACACAATGATGTCGATATGGGAATCCCAACGACAAAACAAGATGCACCAAGCGGACAGCCTTTTCGAGGAAAAAAAATGGCGTATTTTTTTTCCTGTAATGGAGGCACTTGATTTCTCTCCAACAACAACTCACGTTTGGTAATAAAACCTGAGACGCAGGTTTAATTGCAATCACAATATAGGACGATGCCGCGGGCATTCCCTTTCATGGGAAGCCTCAACTCATCACGACCAATATCAAAAAACGTCCGCTCGCTGCCTCGACGGCTGTATCTCTCTCATGGCCATCTCCTCCTCTCTCCTCTCTTCCGGTTCCTTTGCCGCGTTTTCCTTTTTCCTTCACAAACATTCATTTTTACCTTCTACTAAAGTGATCTCCATTTCACACAAAAATCTTAACAACAATATTAACTGAAACTAAAAATCCTACAAGTACAAAAAACAACAAAGGTGGAAGTGACCGATCCGGAACACTCCCCACCTTCAAGGAAGAAAGTTTGAAGACGGTGAAAACTTTCTTTCAATACAAAAAGTATCTTCAACAACCAAAAGTAATATTCACACCCATAAAACTACAAATCAAAACTATGGCTGATGAAATACCATAAGCCAAAAAAATAGCAAACAACACATAGGAATCCTCAAGGTTAATTCAATCTGGATGAACCTCCTGCCGGAGATATTTCATCTTAACAGGGTTCATCTGGTAGGGATGTTGTTTCACAGGAATGGCCTACCCCACATCAATATCATGACATACCAGATCGGTACGACCAGGTACATCTGTGAACAAATGCACAAACTCAGAAATTAGGTTGGATAATTGTCCTTGTTGTTCCCTCGTCAAATGACCTAATTTCTGGTCTAGGTTCCTTAACACTTCAGTGTTCATCAATCTGGGGCAAGCCTGGTCATCAATGCTGTCAAACTTCATACTGGCCTCAAACTCTGGATTATCTTGCACACTGACTACAGGTACGACAGGTGAGACAGAAGCCATTTTTTCCACAGGCTTCCTCTCATAATATTTCTTCAGTCGGTTAACGTGACACAGCTGCTGCTTTTTCAGTCGGTCTGGAGTGGTTACCACATAATCTGTTTCATTACCCCTCTTTTCGAAGGCATAGGGACCAAAATACCTAGCCTGTAGCGGCTGACCTGGAACTGGAAGCAACATCAGCACTCGGTCCTCAGAACTGAAATTTCTTATCTGAGAAGACTTGTCATGTCTCACTTTCATTTTGTCCTGTGCTGCTTTCAAGTTTCCTCTCGCTACTTCACAGGCCTTAGGCAATCTGTGCCTGACAGTTGTCACATACTCTGACACAGTTGACTGTGACTCCTCTTGTAGCCACTGTTCCTTCACTAGTTTCAAAGGTCCTGGAACTGTGTGTCCAAACACGAGTTCAAAAGGACTGAATCCCAATGTCTACTGAACAGACTCCCTCATAGCAAACAGCAATAAGAATATTCCCTCGTCCCAATCCTTGTCACATTCAGAGCAGTAAGTTCTGATCATATTATTTAATGTCTGGTGAAACCTTTCCAAGACCCCTCGGCTCTCAGGATGGTAAGTACTTGACCTCACTTGCTTTACTCCCAACAGGTGTACGAAATACTTGCTGGTTGAATTTAGTGACCAGATATGCAAATACTCTTCAAATTTCAAGTCAATCTGAGGAAAATTGAGCATTTGAGAAATCTGGCTTATGTTGACTTCAAAAATACTTGGGGGTTGAATTCAGTGACCAGATGTGCAAATCACCTTAAAATTTCAAGTCAATCGGATGAAAATTGAGGATTTTAGAAATTTGACAAAGGTGGTGACCTTTTGCCTCTGTTGACCTATTGAACTTTTGACCCCAAAAACAATAGGCTTCTTGCTTATGACCAACTCTACAATTTATTGAAGTTTGGTGAAGATCAGTTGAAAATTTTGACCTGTAGGCGACTGACATAGAGACAGACAGACAAACAGACAGACAGAATAACGCACAAGACCAACCAATATTCTTGAAAAATCTTCGATTTTCGCAAGTAACAAACAGACAAACAGACAAGCAAAGACTTAAATGCAATACCCTCTCCTCTGGCGAGGGTAATCATCGACTGACTTGAAATATGAATCATGAATATTATATATAATTAAGAGGCCAAAGCTTACCAGATTGATGGCAATCATTTTCTCCCATTCGCCCTCGTTCATAATTCCTGCATTGTTGATTACGATAGTCAATGAACCAAATGTTCTTTGACCTTTTCAAAAGACTCTGCGAGAAAGAGGGAGATCACTCAATAATTGCAATTTGTATTGCTAAATGAGACTCCAATGGCATTATCCAAATTTGGAATCTCATGGAGAACTTTGGTTATACTCCCATCATGAACTCAATGTTAAGTTGTGAACATTCAGCAAGATGTCCCAGTTGAGTTGACAACTGGAAATATGACCCGTTTCAATTCTGCTATTGGCTACAACTGCCATCATAGACTGACAGTCCAGTCGGTAGTGGCATCCTTCTGTACATAAAGTCCCAGCAAAATCCAGTTCTCCTTCCTTGTCAATCTGAATCTTCACTCTTCAACTCCATCACATGTAAAATTGGAAATTGTAACTCCTGTGGCTCGTTTGTAATAATCTTCCCAGGTATGGTTTTTAAGATCTCCATGAGGTTCTTATTCATCATTCCCGTTGCTCCAATTATCACTGTTACATTGTCGACACTCTTCAGCTTTCAGGATCTTTTGACTTAATTTTTGAGATCCTGATGTTTGGTCATTTTCTTGATTTCTGCATTGTTTAGGCCCGTGGTTCTTAACCTGGGTTCGACCGAACCCCAGGCGTTCAGTGAGCCAGTCTCAGGGGTTCGGCGGAGGTCCTCCGAAACGCATTGCAATTTTTTTTTGGGGGGGTTTTGTATCAATTTTGAATCTATGTGTAATTACGCTTATTATTAATATTATTATTATTTTGCTATGTATGTTACGAACGAATGGAAATGTTATTTGTAATTGTATTCCCATCCCATTCATGCTTTCTCTGGTCTGTGTTTAAGATAAGTTGTTTCACACTGACTGTAGTAAGTTGAATCAATGAGCAATTTGCTAATTATTCTGTTGATGGTGCTTACTTGCTTACTTACTTACTGGATTTTGGACTTTGCAGGTGTTCGGAAATTCCAGTGAATAGCCTCGATTAGCTTGCCGTGTGCCATGCGTCATTGGTCGCGCCTTGCTTTGGAGTTCCTGATTAATTGAAAAGTAAGTTGGAAATGTTTGTGGATATGCAGGGCGGGTTCAGAGTGATATTAAAGTCAAAAGTGGATGGTGATTATAAAATATGATTGAATTACTCAGAAAATTAGGTGGAGGTGATATAACTCCTTTGGTCGCAATTCAAAACTAACAATTCGCAGTTTTCTATGTAATATTATAATGGGATTTGAGGTGACATAGAGTTGAGTAGATAATAAATCCCATCATCCTAACTATAAGTTATGTTTTCTTCGTTAAAATTTCTCAGCTTTCAGAGGGGTACTGATTATATTTAAGCATGTTCCTTTTTAAATTTTTGTCATATAATTATTTGCCCGAACTCAATTAAGATCAGTTTGTTACTTCTTTTTTTTTTTTTGCAGTATGTCGAGCAAAAAATGGAAGTGGTCGGAGGATTACGTGCGGCACGGGTTCACGTGTTTGACAGAATGGGACGGAAGTCAGCGTCCTCAATGCATGCTTTGCAATGTCAAGTTGAGCAACTCCAGCCTAGCACCAGCAAAACTACAGGAACACTTCAAAAAACTGCACGGCGAGGGGCAGTACAAAGACGCAACGCTGGATGAATTCAAATTGAAGAGAGTCCGATTCGACGCAAATGCTACCTTGCCCACTCTCGGCTTCGTTCCAATTGACAAACCGATCCTCACCGCATCGTATGAAGTTGCATACCTGATCGTAAAGCAGGGCAAACCGCACACCGTTGGCGAGACACTCATCAAACCGGACGCGTTGAAGATGGCCAACATCATGCTGGGAAAAGCTGCTGAAAACAAGTTGTCTCTCGTTCCACTCTCAAATGACACCATCAGATGCAGAATCGACGACATGAGCGACGACATCCTCGCCCAGGTAGTTGCAGATTTAGTCGCGAGCCCGACAAAATTCAGCCTTCAACTCGACGAGACCACCGACGTTTCAAATTTGAGCCAGCTCATCTTATTTGTGCATTATGTCAAAGGAGACAAGATCAAGGAAGACTTTTTGTTCTGCAAGCCTCTCACAACAACGATGAAGGCAGCTGACATGAAGAAGCTTGTGGACGACTTCTTCAGAAGCAACGGCCTCTCGTGGAACATGGTGTCTGCAGATTGCTTGGATGGAGCTCCAGCCATGCTGGGATGCAACTCTGGGTTTGGAGTGCTGGTGAAGGCCGATGCATCACACATCATCGTCACGCACTGCGTCCTGCACAGACACGCGCTGGCATCAAAAGCCCTGCCTCCAAAACTGGCCAATGTTCTGAAAATCGTCGTTGAATCTGTGAATTACGTGTGAAGCCGTGCTCTGAATCATCGCATCTTCAAAGAGCTGTGCAATGAAATCGGCTCTGAATTCGAAGTCCTTCTCTACCACTCTAACGTTCGATGGTTATCACGAGGGAAGGTGGTGAGCCGTGTTTTTGCCTTGCATGTAGAATTAGCCCTGTTTTTGCGAGAACACCAGCATTGCCATGCAACGCACTTCCCAGAGTCAGAGTTCATCCTCACCTTGGCGTACTTGGCTGACATCTTCGACGCACTCAATCATCTCAATTGCCAGATGCAGGGCGGTGGAGTGAATGTCATCGAATCTGAAGAAAAGCTGAGCGCTTTCCGAAAGAATTTACCGTTGTGGAGGCGGCGAACAGAAAACGACAACTTTGCGAACTTTTCGCTGCTGGACCAGTGCGTGAGCGGGATCGAAGAAGAGTCTGAAGTTGGAGGCACTGCTGTACCGGGGGAGCTGAAGCAAGCGATTGCCATGCACTTGGATGAGCTGGGAAAGTCATTCGACGGCTACTGCCCTGACCGAGAGCAATACCCAGCATGGGTGCGGCATTTCCCAGATCGCCTCCCGAAAAGAAGAACAGAAAACGCATTAAGATGCAATTCTTCTTAATTTTTTTGTCAAACTTGAGAGGTTCCGCGAGTGTTCGGTGGGTTTCATTAGGGTTCGGCGCTTTAAAAATGTCAAGAACCACTGGTTTAGGCCAAAATATCTGAGGAATAACACTTCAATTAGCAATACCTTCTTTTTTTGTACCTCAGTCCTACATCCGGCCGCAATGCTTTGTTTTCTATGTTCACGCTCGATGGTATCATCAGGTGGTAAGTGAGCATTAGTTCCTTGTTTTCAATGATTGATTTTGGCTTTGATCGAGTTTCCTGTAACTGGGATGTTGATGTTTTTTTTAGATGTGCCAGTGAATTACTCTACATACTTTGCTGTGCCTTTGTGTGTAGAGCTGTCCTGACATGAGGTTTTTTTTTTTTTTTACATCCCAGAAGGAGGTAACCCATACTTTTTGTTTCTACCTTGCAGAACCTACACCGATCCTATTTACTCAGGCCTTCCATTTTCTTAAAGCCATTTTGTGTTGTGTCATTGGGCATTCATTATGATTCGTTCTCCATCCCAGTTGAGCTGCCCTCTTCTTAGCCATTCCAATGAGCCTTCTTTGTCTATGCCAAGTCTGTCCAACTCTTTCTTGTATCTCCCTGCTCTCTTATTGCTCTCCCAGTAAGTTGTTATTTCGCTTTATATTTTCCTCTCTGTTTTGCAATCATTGGGGCTGTATTCGTTGCTGTTTTGGTTGCATGTGTGACATCTTCACTTCGCACCTGTCTTTGGAAAAATTATGTAAGGTGGGTTAGGAATACATTTTCTGCCTCTTGCTTGCGTACAAATTGGGTTCGGTAGTCTGTTGAAGTTTTCACGTACTAATCCAACCCTGCAGCTGTCACTCTGTGCACTTGGTTGAGCTCAATTAGGCCGCTGCTTCCTTATCCTCTCGGTAAGTATATTCTCAGAATGCATTTGTTTTTGTAGAACATTTTGTGGATAGTGAGGAGTTTCCTTGTTACTTGCAAAATCGAAGATTTTTCAAGTATATTGGTCGGGTGCGTTTGTGGTTCTGTCTGTCTGTCTGTTTGTTTGTTACTTGCAAAATCGAAGATTTTTCAAGTATATTGGTCGGTTGCGTTTGTGGTTCCGTCTGTTTGTTACTTTCAAAATCGAAGATTTTTCAAGTTTATTGATCGGTTGCGTTTGTGGTTCTGTCTGTCTGTTTGTTTGTTACTTGCAAAATCGAAGATTTTTCAAGTATATTGGTCGGTTGCGTTTGTGGTTCCGTCTGTTTGTTACTTGCAAAATCGAAGATTTTTCAAGTTTATTGATCGGTTGCGTTTGTGGTTCTGTCTGCCTGTTTGTTTATTACTTGCAAAATCGAAGATTTTCAAGTATATTGGTCGGTTGCGTTTGTGGTTCCGTCTGTTTGTTAATTGCAAAATCGAAGATTTTTCAAATATATTGGTCGGTTGCGTTTGTGGTTCTGTCTGTCTGTTTGTCTGTTTGTCTGTTTGTTTGTCACCGGCCTACAGGTCACAATTCGAAACCGATCGTCACGAAACTTCACCAAGTTGTATAGGTCGTCCCAATTGAGAAGCCTATTGTTTTTGGGGTGAAAAGGTCAAAAGGTCAACATAGGCCAAAGGTCACCAACTTTGCCAGATTTCTAAAATCCTCAATTTTCATCCGATTGACTTGAAATTTGAAGAAGACTTGCATATCTGGTCACTGAATTCAATCGCCAAGTTTTTGAGGTCAACATAGGTCAAAAGGTCAACAGAGGTCAAAAGGTCAACATAGGCCAAATTTCTAAAATCCTCAATTTTCATCCGATTGACTTGAAATTTGAAGAGAACTTGCATATCTGGTCACTGAATTCAACCGCCAAGTTTTTGAGGTCAACATAGGTCAAAAGGTCAACATAGGTCAAAAGGTCAACATAGGCCAAATTTCTAAAATCCTCAATTTTCATCCGATTGACTTGAAATTTGAAGAGAACTTGACTCGTGGTGGTCCCTCTCGGCTCTTCCCCCGTTGGTATTTTTGTGCACATAAGATTGTTCACGGTTCTGTTTAAATATTATTTAAATATGTATAACCTTTCCCCTTCAGTGTTTTACTCAGTGGTATTTTACAACACGCTGTTTTTCTTCCTATTTAAAAGGCTTTTCTCAATTTCCTCTCCAACTCATTCCACCTCAAAAAAAAGAAATTCAATATCTTATACGTCTCCCTCACTACTTGGTCTAAATTCACATTCATTCCATCCCTCCTCCATCATTCTGAGCCGGATTGCTAACTTGAAAATCACAACAAACCCAATTTGTTTTCAATGTTCGTCTTTCATTAATCATCCACTTTCTAAACTCCCCTCTTGCCCCTCCCATCCAAATCCCTCCCCTTGCACCTACACTCCTAAACTCCCCTCCTGCCCCTCCACTCCTGAACTCCCCCCTTGCCCTTCCTCTCCTGAACTCCCCCCATGCCCTTCCCCTCCTAAACTCCCCCCTCACTCCTCCCCTTCAAAACTCCCCCCCATACCATTCCTCTCCAATTCTCCCTCCTCCCCCCTCCTCCTCAAAGCTGCCTCCTCCCCACTTCGTCTCCCTTCTATCTCATACCTCCACCCCCCCCCCCAACCATCTTCTTTCCTCTGCCCCCCCTCAAACAACCCCTCACTGTGCCTCATCCCTTCACCTTCAAACCTTTCATCCTCCTCATCCTTCCCTTTCTTGGAACTCTTCTGCAATCGCTGACACACAAACAACTGCTCTCCCTACCTCCCCCTCTCATCCTTCATCTTACCCTACTCCTCCCCTCCCCTGTCCTGTACCCGATGCTCCCCCTCTCTCTTCATTAACGGTATGGACCTCAAACATCCGGGGCCTTCGCTCAAACCTGACTGATCTCTCCATACAGGTTGCTTCTGACAATCCAGACTTGATCTGCTTAACAGAGACTTTCCTCCTTCAAGATGTCTCTGATTCCTTAATATCTCCTCCTGGTTACTCCCTCCTCCGGTATGATAGACCTGAGCCTCGGCCTGGTGGTGGGGTGGCTATCTTTATCAAAAACTCTCTTCCTCACTCTCCTTGCACTGCCCTCTCTCCTCCTCACCCCCAGGAGTACCTCTGGCTAAGGCTTCCTCTCCGCTCCCACCTTTTGTTCATATGTGTTTTGTACCGTCCCCCAAACAGTGATGACTCCATCTACATTTCACTGTCTGACAACATGGACCAACTTCTATCCACTCATCCCAACTCTCTCTTCCTCATATGTGGTGACTTCAATTGTCATCATGCCACCTGGTTGGGTGTGGGTTCCTCTCTCACCAGTCATGGCACCTCAGCAAAGGACTTCTGTGACTCACTGGGATTGACACAATCTGTCAATTTCCCGACCCGGATCTCAGCCAATGGAGTATCTTCTCTTCTAGACTTGGTTATGACTAACTTCCCTGCTAATGTCTGCTGCTCTTCTTCTGCTCCAATCGGTTCTTCTGATCATGTACTTGTCAAAGTGGACATCTCTCTGGCCATTCTCAGAGAGCCTCCTCAGCGTCGACGAGTCTGGCATTTCACTCAGGCCGACTGGGACGGTCTTCAAGCGCAGCCATCAATCGTCTGGATTGGTCTCCCATCTCCACTGCCTCTGACATCAATTCTTCCTGGGAATACTTCCAAAGCAAACTGATCTCTCTCATGCACAGATTTATCCCATCTCGCCTTCAGTTGTCTTACCCTTCCTCCCGTCCATGGTACACTGAATCTTGTGGTGAGGCAGTTGCCCTGAAACAACTTGCCTTTGCCTCTTGGAAGGCTAATCCAACTGAAGGAAATCTCAGTTCCTTCCACCAAGCTCGGAACAAGTGTGTGTCTACCCTCAGGAGTGCCAGGAAGCACTATCTCTCCTCACTCAAGAATGAACTCTCAAACCTGTCTCCTTCCTCCAAATCCTGGTGGCGTCTGGTCAAGTCCGTTTCTGGTGTTTGTTCCCCCTCCATCCCCTCACTTACCTCAAATGGCCACACAGTTGACATCGCACGTGACAAAGCCGAATGCCTCAACTCTGTGTTTGCCTCAAAATCCTTAGTCCCAAACCCATCTCTCTCTGTTCCCACCTTTCCCAGTCGAACCAAACTGCTCCTGGACTCTGTGACCTTCTCTCCTGACAAGGTGGAGGAGTTTTTGTCAAACCTCGACTCTGATTCTGCAACTGGACCAGATGGCATCAGCCCACGGGTCCTAAAATCCTGCTCTGCCGCTCTATCTCACCCTCTCTCTGTTCTTTTCACCCTATCTTTTGCTCAAGGTCATCTGCCAGCATCCTGGAAATCAGCAAACATTACCGCTTTACACAAAAAAGGTGCAAAAACAGATCCTTGCAACTACAGACCAATCAGCCTGCTCCCAATTATCAGCAAAGTCATGGAATCCATCATTGCTTCGGATATGAAATCTTTCCTCTTCTCCAATGGCTTGATCTCTGATCATCAATTTGGTTTCAGACCACGTCACTCTACTCTGGACATGCTGCTTCTGCTGTCTCAACAATGGATGGAGGTCCTCAATGCCAAACAGGAAATCAGAGCTGTCTCCCTTGACATATCACGTGCCTTCGATACGGTCTGGCACCCAGCTCTGCTCACCAAACTCTCCTCCTATGGTATCCATGGAAATCTCCATGCATGGCTTGCGGACTTCCTCTCTGGTCGTAGTCAACGTGTGGACCTGAATGGATTTCTCTCATCTCCCCTTCCCGTTCAGGCTGGAGTTCCCCAAGGCAGTGTGCTGGGCCCTGTGCTTTTTCTGGTCTTTATCAATGATCTCTCCAACTCTCTGGAAAATCCTCTGTATCTCTTTGCTGATGACTCCACTCTCTGCCGCTCCAATCCTCTTCCCTCAGATCGGCAGTCTGCAGCCTCCTCACTCTCTGAAGACCTGAACAAAATCACAGACTGGTCAAACATGTGGAACATGTCTTTCAATCCTGACAAATCTCACACTCTTACTATGTCTCTCCGAAAAGATCGACTGGACAACCCTCCCATCTACTTTCTCAACAATCCTCTCCAAGAAGTTCTGTCGCTCAAGCTTTTGGGTCTCACCATCTGCCATGATCTTTCTTGGGAAAACCACATTTCCAAGCTGGCCTCCAAAGCCAGTCGCCGACTGGGCATCCTCCGTCGTGCGAAGTCCTTCCTAGGCACACCTGAGCTCCTCACCACATACAAGGCTTTCATCCGCAGCTCAATGGAATACTGTTCTCCCCTATGGGCTGGTGCTCCTGCCTCACACCTGGCTCGGCTTCACGCTGTTGAATCCAAAGCTTTCAGAATCATTGGAATCTCCCGCGATGAAGCTATCTCTGAGGGCCTTTCACTCACTCACCACAGGCAGGTAGGTGGTCTTTCTGTCTTCTACCGACTCCTCTCCGGCCTTGCTCCCCCAGCTCTCTCTGTGCTCTGTCCCCCAAATATTCCTACAGGTCGCACAAGATCTGCCAGCCACCCTCTGATGGTTAAACTGCCGAAATCTCGGCTCTCTGCTCACCTTCACTCTTTCATTCCTCTTTTCTCCGCCTCTGGAACAAACTCCCACACTCACTTCAATCACACTCCTCCCTCCAGGTCTTCAAAACAGCTGTTCACCACCATCTCTTATCTTCCCCCATCCAAAACCTTGATCTTTTCTACCCCCACTAATTCACCCCAGATCCACCTTGTTTGAAATTCCAACTTCTTTCCTGGAAGTCTTGGCAGTGTCCATATGTTTTATACCTCTCCCACCCCCCCCCCCCCTTCCCATGCCTCCCCCCCAAAGCCCTCTCCCTCCCACAGTTCTCTCGATGTCTCCATGTCTCTCGGTCCCTGATCTCAAATGTTGTGTTTGTGTCCTTCCCCCTCTCTCCCCATCTTGTCTACCGCTCCCGATATTATTTGTTTTGTGTGTCTGTTTGTCTTTCTGTGTGATTAATGTTCGGTCTTTCACGAGCCTCGATCTTGTATACAAAAAAATAAAAAAATAAAAAATAAAAAACATCTGGTCACTGAATTCAACCGCCAAGTGTTTGAGGTCAACATAGGCCAAATTTCTATAATCCTCAATTTTCATCCAATTGACTTGAAAGTTGAAGCGGACTTGCATATCTGGTCACTGAATTCAACCACACATTATATTTTTGGTAAACATAGGCCAAAAGGTCAACATAGGCCGAATTCCTAAAATCACCAATTTTCATTTGATTGACTTGAAATTCTAAGATGATTTACATATATGGTCACTGAATTCAACCACCAACTATTTTTGAGGTCATCATAGGCCAAAAGTTCAACATAGGCCAAGTTTTTTAAATCCTCAATTTTTATCCGATTGACTTGAAAATTTAACAGCATTTGCACATTGAGTCCATAAATAGGGAAACTATTTGAGGTCAAAAGGTCAAAGGTCAACTCAAGGTCAACCTTCCAAAATAATTTTTCATCTGAAAAATCATCACTTTTCTTCCTGTTGACCCAAGCTTTGATCAAGATTGTCAATTTTAATCTTGATGAAATGGACAATTTGCTGTATCAATGGAGTTTTTTTTCTTGGGGGTGAGGGGCGGATTTTTCAAGTATCATGCTCCGCATGACGTCTTCTTGTTTGTTTGTCTGTTTGTTTGTCTGTTTGTTTGTCTGTTTGTTTGTCTGTTTGTTTGTCTGTTTGTTTGTCTGTTTGTCTGTCTGTTTGTCTGTCTGTTTGTCACTGGCCTACAGGTCACAATTCTAAACCGATCATCATGAAACTTCACCAAGTTGTAGAGGTCCTCACAATTGAGAAGCATTTTGATTTTGAGGTGAAAGGTGAAAGGTCACCTGGAGGTCAAATTTCTAAAATCACCATTTTAAATCCGATTGACTTGAAAATTGAACAGCATTTGTATATTGAGCCACTAAATTTGGAAACCAACTATTTAAGGTCAATAGGTCAAAGGTCAACTCAAGGTAAAATTTCCAAAATCATCAATTTTCATCTGAAAAATCGTTAATTTTCATCCAATTGACACAAGATTTGATGAAGATCATCAATTTTAATCTTAATGAAATGGACAATTTGCCTTTTGGTCTGGAAGGGGTGGGGGGGGGGGGGGGGGTGGGAGTGAATTTGCAAGTATCCTGCTGTGCATGACGTCTTCTTGCTTTGATATCTGTTTTGTTGATTTTGATTGTGGCCAGTTTATTATTCCACAACTGCATGTAACTGCGGCTTGGTTTCTGGTTTACAAATTTGGGGAGGGGGGGGGGGGGGGGTCAAGATATGTTTTCAGGATCAACCTGTTCGAGGTACGTAATCTTTCGTTGTTTTGCACATTTGTTTGGGACATATTTGAAATTCGCTCTTTTCCACTATGAGTTATTTTTATGATGCTTTGTTGTTCAGCCTGGCAGAGATATGCACTCTCCTGAGTGTCGTTCTCGTTGATCTGTCACCTCGTTCCTCCATGAGCCTCAATCTTGCAAAGAATAAAAAAGTTCCAGGGTTCAAGCACACAACAGCCTATGTATTCGTTTCAAATTTTCTCATTGGTTCTTCAAAACACAAGTGAGAGTTAGCAATTGGAAACACTGGCTTAGCAATCACTCTGAAAGGACGGCGTACTCCGTGCAGCATGACAAAATATGAAATTTGATGTTGAATGTTCAATGGAACAAAATTTAAAAATCACACTGATTTTAAAGTGCATGGACTGATTGCATATGTTAAAGCTTGTGTGTTTTTTTAATAATGTTTTTTTTAAATAATGCCTAAAATTTAGAACTTCCAAAGCAAAATAAATTAATTATTAACAAGGTGGACTATGGATCCCGAAACGTTGATGAAAAACACGATAATCCAACTGGCACAACAAATAAAGTTGTTGACAGCCAGGATAAGGTGAATGTTACAAACTGTACAAAATCCCAGAGGGGAATTAAGGGGTAAAATGAAGAGGACTTGCTCTCAACATCAGAAGAGGTCAAGTCGCAGTGAATGGCGAGTGTGCGCCCAGCTCCATACATTTCCTCCAGCTCCGCCGCCTTTGACTTCACCTCGTCTTCCAAAATATCCAGTAGTGCAACCTGATAGGATTCGCAAAACGTGATTTGCCTCGTGTTTTTTTTTTTGTTTTTTTTTTGTTTTTTTTTACAGATGAGGTCACATAAAACTGATAAAGGCAACACTGCTCCTTTGAGTTCGGGGAGGATATATTGGGGTGATTTCTATACAAAGGCAGCCATAAGGCCCACTTCCCGATGCACTTTGATAGACACCCCTTTAAAAACCCGAAGATCAAAACCTCCCTTTTGAAACGCTTTTCTGTAAAACACTTTGAGGCTTCTAATATAAATGGATGAGTTCTGTGTGTGTGTGTATGTGTGTGTGTGTATGTGTGTGTGTGTGTGTGTGTGTGTGTGTGTGTGTGTGTGTGTGTGTAACGTGTGTGTGTGTGTGTGTGTGTGTGTGTGTGTGTGTGTGTGTGTGTGTGTGTGTGTGTGTGTAACGTGTGTGTGTGTGTGTGTGTGTGTGTGTGTGTGTGTGTGTGTGTGTGTGTGTGTGTCTGTGTCTGGCATACTTTTTGTGTCTATTAATTAATTACGTATTATGTACTATTGAAATGTACCCTTTAAGACCCCTAAGATCCTGAAGATGCCTAAAGACCCAGAGGACCCAAAAGTCTCCAAGGACCCAAAAGTCTCTCAGTACCCAAAAGACCAAAAAGTCCCAGTGGACCCTAAAGTCCCCAAGGACCCAAAAGACCCAAAAGTTCCCGAGCACCCAAAGACACAGAAGACCCAGAAGACCCAAAAGTTCCCAAGTACACAAAATTCTCTGAAGATGCAAAAGACCCAAAAGTTCCCGAGCACCCAAAGACCCAGAAGACCCAAAAGTTCCCAAGTACACAAAATTCTCTGAAGATGCAAAAGACCCAAAAGTTCCCGAGCACCCAAAGACCCAGAAGACCCAAAAGTTCCCGAGGACCCAAAAGTTCCTAAGGACCCAAAAGACCCAGATGACCCAAAAGACCCTGAAGACCCACAAGTCCCAAAAATCCAAAAGACCCAAAAGTCGCAGAGGACTCAAATGTCCCGGAGGATCCAAAAGACCCAAAAGTTCCCAAGGTCCCAAAAGACCCCGAAGACCCAAAAGACCTAAGTCCGGCAGGCAGGAATGCCACAAGGCGGTAAAGGCCAATTAAAATTTGCTCCACTGGACCAATGGGCCCCCCTAGTATGACTGTTTTACTTTCTGAAACTCGTATATAGAGATAACAAGCAACGACACACGCGCACCTACCAACCCTATCGATTCGCGCGGTAGCCTACCGATTTTCTATAGCTCCCAACGCATACCGATTTTATTAGTCAGACATACCGCATTTGGAAATTGTTATTGGAAAAAAATTAATAGTTGTGTTTTTTCAGTTTTCCGTTCGTTTCTCACTGCCAAGATCGTATTACACGCGGCTGCTTCTACATTCTACAAAACCCGTGCCTGACCTTGATTTCTTATCTCGCCAGCGAGTGGTTATTGCTTCCAAACTAAGCATGACCAATGGGACGACAGGAAACGGCGGACATTCATTTCAAGACAACGCGCCATTTTCCATTCATGATCAAAGACTGCAGTTAACAGAGAGTACTCATGGCTTCAGTGCACGACAACAATGCAAACACCAGAAAAGAAAAAACCACCCCCACGCTGGGTCAACAAGTTTAAGCCAAGTAGAACAACAGAGTTCAAGTCTATCAAGGCTTCGCGTAAGGGAGACGGACATGCCTTCTGTGATATGTGTCGATCAGACTTCTCCATCAGTCATGGGGGGTACAATGACTTGAGTCGCCACATCAGCACGGGGAAACACATGAGCAACTCCCGCGCGGTGGCAACCACATCAAAAATAGCCTTCCAGCCAGTGCGACAGATGCCGACGTCAATCAACGCCGAGGTTTTATTTCAAGGACTGTTGATGGAGCACAATTTGCCTCTGGCCCTAATAGTCCAAGCCATTTAGCATTTGACGGGGAAAAAACTGCAACACTACCGATCTCATTAGTATTGATTACCCTCAAGGTACCTTTATAACATACTAAAAGTATAAAGGTCTAAAAATATGGGGTGACTCTCAAATAATGCAATCAAGTTTTCTCCATTTAGCCCCATGTTAAAAGACGTACATATGCCGCATGCTATGATTATTGTCGCTCTCTGAACTTCTATTGCTTATTTTATACACTGGACCTAATCACTAGCACGATATAATAAATAAAGGATATCATACTGTACAATATTGTATATATATAAGTGAAGTTTTTACTGTTTTAGTGTCTTATTTAACCACACCCCCTTTTACAAAGACTGCTCACTCCACAGCAAGCGACGGTACATCATTATTTGTTTGTGAACCATATATATCTTAGATTTAATCCCATCAATGACATGTATTTAGTATGTTTAGGTCTATTGGCAATAACATACAGTAATAGTATATTCAACTTTTCTATATTTGCAGGTAATCCAACCCTGAAGAATGGCGGCCAATTCGTGTGTGTTCTGCAATGAATCTGTCCTGTTTCTCCCAATGATTGATTTGAGCTCGAGCGACACTACATGCATCTACTCCACTCTCAACGACATTGCGCAACATGCTAAACAACATGATGTACCTACCATCATCACCTTTGATCAGCCACTATGGTGGAAGGCATTGTCGATCATTCTCTCGGAGCCAGATGGAAGCCCCCATGCGACGTATTGTGGTAAGGCTAGGTGCCTTTCATATGGAAATGAGCTTCCTTGGCAGCATAGGGCACCTCATGGGTGGTTCTGGGTTGAAGGAGCTGCTAGAACTCATATACGCACCAAATGCAGTGGATCACATCCTAACAGGAAAAGCAATTTCCAGGGCTGTACGGGCACACATCCTCCTGGATGCTGTCCTGAATGCACTCCTCCTGTCTGATCCTCTTGGAGGAACACAATACAGAACTGCAGAAGACTTGCCAGTTCGGGATGAAGATGCAATGAGTGGCTTGGCCGATGATGATGTGATTCATCCAGATGTGAGTAAAGCAAGGACTCTGTATGATGCGTTGATGAAAGGCACACGATCTTCCAACGATGTAGCAAGTGATCCAATCCTTGACAAGATCAGCAAAGTCTTTCAAACACAGACAGAATCATTGACCAAAGACCGAACAGCGAAACTGTGGTTACAGTATATGGATATGGTGAAGATCTTAAGAAAATTCATCAAAGCCGAGCGTATGGGAAACTGGTCCCTGCACCTCGAAGCTGTATCTGATATGTTACCATATGTAGCAGCCTCAGGTCATTCACTCTATGCTAAGTCTGCCAGGATTTACCTGCAAATAATGCACAGCTTAGAACAGGACGATCCAGATGTGCACCGTAAGTTTACTCAGGGCTTCCATGTCGCCCGAAGAAGTAGTAGAGCTTGGGCTGGAATTTCCTCAGACCTGATGATTGAGCAAGTACTCATGAGAAGTATGAAGACCAGCGGGGGGTTAACAAGAGGAAGAGGAATGACAGAGCAACAACGGTTAACGTGGCTTTTGTCCATGCCGGCTTGTTCGGAGACGAACAGATCGATGCAAGAGCTCACTGGAGTGAAGTACAGCACAGGTGAACAGAACAAAGAGATGGGCAAAACCAGGCAGCATCGCGACATGCAAGATACAAGTACACTACAGGTCGCTCTAGTTGACAGAAATCCTTTCAAGTGTCATCCATCCCTCAGGAACATAATGACTGGTGTCAACGCTGGCAGTAAGGTTGATGTCGACAATGCCAAGCTCATTGGAGACAAGATCATGCACTCCATGACAAATCAGTCAGTTGTCCACTACACGTTCAAGCGCAAAGACCAAGCCACCACATTTCTGAAGGCCAGATCATCTGTGCGAGTTGGTAAAGACCAGGTACAGATAGACCCAGAACTGCTATTCCAGCGTCTCATCATCATCTCAAAATCTGCTGAAGATAAGGAAGAGATGTTTCGCTTTGAGTTATGCCCTCATCCACCTGCACTGTTTGATGAAAAGCTGATGCTACGTGAAGCCCAGAAGTCCGTACTCGGAGATGCTATCTGGTCTAAACTTGAACCAGGTACCATAGAGTCAATCAGCGAAATCCAGTATGTCTTGGATGGTGGAAGTCTGCTGCACCGTATACCATGGCCACGTGGTTCACCAACATATCGAGAGATCTGCATGCTCCACTGTGACTATGTTACATTGTTACAAGAAAGTACGGAAAGGCCATCGTAATATTTGATGGATATCTTGGTCAATCAACCAAGCACATGACCCACCAGAGGCGAGCAGCAGGTAGAGGTGGACCAGAAGTGACTTTCACTGATGACATGAAGTTGACCATGAAGAAAGACATCTTCCTGGGAAACCTCAACAACAAACAGAACTTCATCAACATGTTGAGCAGATACCTCCGGCTTTCTGGATGCCAGACCCATCATTCCCAGAAAGATGCTGACCTGCTAATCGTCCAGACCGCAGTCAGTTCGGCGAACATGAGGAACACAGCCCTTATAGGAGAAGACACAGATCTGATCGTCCTACTCTGCTTCTACGCAAACCTAGAAGCACACGACTTGTTTATGTATAGTCAGGCAAAATCCACTACAAAACCAAACCACATCTGGAATGTGAAGTCCATGAAACGTCAGCTTGGTGCAGCTGTGTGTGAAAGCATCCTATTCATACACGCAGTATTGGGATGTGACACGACGTCTCGACTGTACGGCCTTGGCAAAGGAGCATCACTGAAGAAATTCATGATGAGCACACTTTTCCAAACTCAATCCCAACAGTTCTTGGCTGAGGATGCATCACCAGATGTGGTCGAGGCTGCAGGAGAGATAGCACTCGTGTGTCTCTACAAGGGTAAACCTGATGAAAGTTTGGATTCCCTCAGGTACAAGCGGTTTTGTGAACAGGTCGCAGTCAAGACTTCGAAGATACTCCCACAGACCTTACCGCCCACATCTGCTGCAGCGAGATATCACAGCAGACGGGTGTATCTGCAAATACAGCAGTCTAAAGGAAACAACAGCCTACAACCAGTGGATTGGGGCTGGAGAATGAGCGACGGCAATCTTGTTCCTGTTATGACCGACCTCCCTCCAGCACCTCAGGATTTGTTGAATGTTATCCGGTGCAACTGTTCGACCGATTGTGGTTCCGCACGGTGTACATGCCGCAAGAACAACTTGGAGTGTTCTCCTGCTTGTGGTCAGTGCCGTGGATCTGGCTGCACCAACTCCGTCCTGGACAGTTTCAGCGACGACGATGACGAGGAAAATGATGATTAGGTAGTGGACTGTTGTTATAGACTGTTACATGCAGCTGAATTAGTTAATTGTGGACATTTTTTTTACTTTTAAGCGAATCCTTGACTTCCGACAGTATTTTATGAGTCAGTATTATTAGTTTCTCTATATGTGATTTTATTATGAGTTTCTGATTTTAATCAACAAAATGTGCCATAATTCTGAAACAGTCATGACAAGTGATTCATGTATTTGCATATCAGTGATCAGTATTTAGCTATTGGGAATTTTTTTTACGTGCTTATTTTTTTGTTCCGTACGGGCCGTACTGGGGCTGTAACATGCTGTAATTCCTGATATTAAAAGTATAATTATATACCATGTGCTCGGAATGTATCGCAAAATGTGAACAAATCGTACCGCAAAAGGATGAAAAGGGGGGTCCATGTACCAGTGATTTTGACAGACACCCCATATTTTTAGAGCTTTAGACTTTTGATATGTTATCTGGTATATATTACTGCATACAATTTCGCACCGATATGTAGTGTTGCCGTTTTTTCCTATCTGGCCCCATATTTGGGCTAAATGGCTTGGACTATAAATGACCATTTCTCCAAGCTGGTCCCGCGGATGTTCCCCGACAGCGAGATCGCGCGTCAGTACGCAAGTGGTCGTACCAAGGCGACTCATATTACGTGCACCATCGCGGGTCAGAAAGGCGCACCGCCGGGGGGCGGCCCCGACGAGGGGGCTGAGCCACTGGCGGGGGGTGGTCCACATCGAGGTGGGCCGGTTTGAGGCGGTCCACTGAAACGCAGTCAGGAGTACCGCCGATGTCCAGGGTGAAGTGCTTCGCCCCGGTCTCCAGCACGCGGAAGGGCCCGTCGTACGGGGGCCGCAGCAGTGTCCGGTGGGCATCGTGTCGGACGAACACGTACTCCGCCGTGCGAAGCTCCGGGGCGACGTGCGTTGGCGGGTGCCAGTGGTGCGCCGTCGGCACCAGGGCGAACCCCCGGGAGGTCTCGTGCAGCGCGAAGCGCTGCTGCGCCACGGACCATGGTGCCGTGGAGTTGGAGAGGAACTCACCCGGCACCGCAGCGGTTGTCCGAAGACCAACTCCGCCGCGGATGCGCGCAGGTCGTCCTTGGGCGCCGTCCGGAGGCCCAGCAGGACCCAGGGGAGCCTGTCGACCCAGCCGCCGTCGCGGAGGGTGGCCCGGAGCACGGCCTTTAAGGAGCGGTGGAACCACTCGCACAGGCCATTGGCCTGGGGGTGATAGGCCGTGGTACGGTACAGCTGGACACCGAGCCCCCGCGCGACCGCCCCCCAGAGCTCTGAGGTGAACTGGGGGCCGCGGTCAGACGAGATGTCCGAGGGGGCGCCGAACTGGGCAACCCAGGTGGCGATGAATGCCTGCGCGACGTCCGCCGCCGTCGTCGCCGCCAAAGGCACGGCCTCCGGCCACCGGGTGGTGCAGTCCACCATGGTGAGGACGTGGGTGAAACCCCGCGAGGGGGGCAGAGGTCCCACCAAGTCCACGTGAACGTGGTCGAACCGACGTTCGGGCACCGTAAACGGGACCAACGGGGACTGGGTGTGGCGGTGCACCTTTGCGCGCTGGCACGCGAGGCACGTCCTGTTCCAATCGCGGACGACCTTCCGGAGGCCATGCCAGACAAACTTGTCGGCGACCAGCCTCTGGGAGGCCTTCGTGCCCGGGTGGGACAGGCCGTGGATGGCGTCAAAAACCTGGCGCTGCCAGCCCGCGGCACGATGGGGCGAGTCCGCCCGAGAGAGACGTCGCACAAGAGGGCCGTGCCCGCGCCGTCGAACAGCACCTCGGTGACGCGGAGGCCCGTGACGGCGGTCTGCAAGGCCTGGACGTCGGGGTCGGTGGTCTGGCCTGCCGCCATCCGGGCATAGTCGATGCCGAGGTGGACCGCGTGGGCGACGGACCGGGAAAGGCAATCCGCCACCGGGTTGTCCTTCCCCGCGACGTGCCGGATGCCCGTCGTGTACTCCGACATGGCCGAGAGGTGGCGCTGCTGCCGGGCCGACCACAGCTCGGCGACCTTGGCCATCGCGAAGACCAGGGGCTTGTGGTCGACGAAGGCCGTGAACGAACGGCCCTCGAGCAGATGGCGAAAGTGCCTGACCGCCAGGTGGAGCCCGAGCAACTCGCGGTCGAAGGTACTGCACTGGCGTTCGTGCCGGTGAAGCTGCCGGCTGAAGAACGTCAGCGGTTGCCAAGCTCCACGCACCCATTGCTCGTGCACCGCGCCCACCGCGTAGTCCGACGCTCGGTGGTGAGGGCGATCGGTGCATCGAGCGCCGGGTGCGCGAGCATGGTGGCGTTAAACAGGGCGAGCTTCGCGCCCGCGAACGCCGCGTCCATCTGCTCGGTCCAAACGACGTCACCTTTGCCCGGCGACCCCCGGAGGGCCTCGTGCAGGGGGCGCAGGAGCTGGGCGATGCGGGGCAGGAAACGGTGGTAAAAGTTCACGATGCCCAGGAACTCCTGGAGCCCCCTGATCATGCGGGGGCGCGGAAACCCCTTGACCGCCTCCACCTTTGCTGGTAAGGGGGTGGCCCCGTGCCTGGTGATGCGGTGCCCCAAGAAGTCGATCTCGGCGACGCCGAACCGGCACTTGGCAGGGTTCACGATCAGGCCATGCTGGACCAGGCATTCGAAGAGCGTGCGGAGATGGTGGAGGTGCTCTTCACGGGTCGCACTTACGACGAGGATGTCATCCAGGTAGACATAGACGAAATCCAGGTCACGCAAGACGCTGTCAATCAGACGTTGGAACGCCTGAGCCGCATTCTTCAAACCGAAGGGCATCCGAAGGAACTCGAAAAGGCCGAATGGCGTAATGACGGCCGTCTTCGGGATGTCCTCCGGCCGGACGGGGACCTGGTGGTAGCCGCGTATGAGGTCCACCTTCGAAAAGCAGGACATTTTCGCCAACCGGGCGGAAAAGTCCTGGATGTGAGGGACCGGGTAACGGTTGGGGGTGGTGGCATCGTTGAGACGGCGGTAGTCCCCGCACGGCCGCCATCCCCCGCCAGGCTTCGGCACGATGTGTAGCAGCGACGCCCAAGCACTCTTGGAGCGCCGCACGATGCCCAGCCGCTCCAGCGTAGCGAACTCCGCTCTCGCCACCGCGAGCTTCGTCGGTTCGAGGCGGCGGGCCCGGGCGTAGACCGGCGGCCCGACGGTGGGTATGTGATGTTCCACACCGTGCTTTACGGCCACCGCCGAGAAGGTGGGCCGCGTGAGGGCCGGGAAGCTTGCGAGGAGGCGGGTGAACTCGTCCGCTGCCGGGAGCGTACAAACCAACCTCGCCGGGATCGGACCGCTCAGCAAGCCGCTTGGCGAGCCGCTCGGTGAGCCGCTCAGGGAGCTGCCCAACGAACTGCTCAACGTGCAAGCCAGCGAGCTGAACGTTTCCGCCTGGACGAGGCGCCTGGTCTTAACATCCACCAACAGCCCATTTGCACACAGGAAATCCGCGCCGAGGAATGCCATGGGCACGCTGGCGGTCACGAAAATCCATTGAAAGCATTGCCCTCCGAACCGCAGGGAGAGGCAGCGCTTCCCGAAGGTGCGTATGGGCGTACCGTTGGGTGCAAGCAGTGCGGGGCCCCGACCCGCGGCTCGCTTGTCGGATGTGGAGGCGGGGATAACGCTCACCTGTGCTCCCGTGTCGCAGAGGAAGCGACGCCCGGACAAGGTGTCCGTGACAAACAGGAGGCTGCCGGAATGGCCGACACTCAGGGCCGCTACCGAGCGCCAGCTTTGTAGTTTCCCGACTTGCCGAAGGAGCACGTCGGGCAACAATTCCTCGCCTTGTGGCCAAACCTCGCGTGGAAATGGCACCAGGTTTGCGGAGAAGGCGGGGGCCGCGGTTTTCGCGGTGGTGGTGGGCGGGGCGTGGCGGCGGCCACGCGGTGTGCATCAGCCTCGAGATCCACGAGGTGTGGTGCATCAGCATCAGGGTCAGCCCCGGGATCCGCGACGGCCGCACCGAAGCTCGCCTGCGTGTCACACGTCGCGAAAAACTTGTCGGCCTCAACGGCCAGCGCTCGGGGTTCTTTTATCTTTGAACCGGCCAACGCGAGGCATACCTGGGCCGGAAGCTTGCGTAAAAAGAGTGCCCGGAATAAAAAATCCGGTGCTTTGTCTCCCAGTAGCGACAGCATATGGTCCATTCGGACCGATGGTCGCGTGTCGCCGAGGTCAGGAAAGTCCAGGAGACGGTCGGCCCGTTCGTCCTCTGTGAGGCCAAACGTGGCGATGAGGCGACACTTGAGCGCCTCATATCTGTGGTCGGCCGGTGGGTTTCGCAGGACGGACACGACGCGGGTGGCTGTGCCGGGCCCGAGGGCGGCGATGACGTGGAAGTAGCGCGTCTCGTCCGCCGTTATGCCACGAAGCTGAAACTGGGCTTCTGCCTGCATAAACCATATCTCCGCCTGAGCTTCCCAGAACTCGGGGAGTTTCACCGCGACCGCGTTGCTGCTCGTCATGGCGCGTTCTGTAGTTCAGCGTCGGCGGAACTACTCGAGGTCACCAATGTAGTGCGGTGCTACGTGCACGACTTGTCTTGCCAATGAAGGAAGCAACAACGAACGGAATCAAAAGAGTCTTTATTCTAAGGATCACACTGTAGCACTGCCGTGCTCGGGGCTGTGTGCCCCGTGTATATCCCGAGGCCACGCCTACCCCTCGGGCGTGGCCGACACCCTCCTGGTGCGCGGAATGATGTCATCGCGCCAGCGAGCCATCGTGTCCGCCACAGCATCAAGCAAAATGTCGGCCGGAACGATCTGATGTTTACCCTAGCAACGGATGGAAGCAGTGATGATGAGGACAAGTTTTTCCCAGTCTTGATCACCCATGAAGATCAGATAACGGGCCTAATCACAACATCATTTCTCGACATGCCAGTAGTCAATTCCGCGACTGGTGAGAATATTGCCACGGCATTAAAGGACTCTCTACGAAAGTGTGACTTAAGCCTGAAACAATGCATTGCTTTCTCGTCGGACAATGCCCCCGGACCCCCCTAGGGACGCGTGCGACGCCAGCCTACCGCTTTTCTTTCAAAAAAGGTTGGCATGTATGCACACGAACACACAGCACACACACACAGCACACAGTACCGGTACCGCGAACAGTGCACACATGAGGTCTGACACGTGGTGCGTGAGCACACCTTGGCACCCCTACGGAGCAGCGAGTCCGCCATAGCTGCCCCCAAACCTCCAGCCGCATCGGTGATCAACGCCGTGGATCCGGAGAGCGACATCGCGCACACTTGATCTGAGTGGGACAAAACTCCCACCGAGTGAGTGTTCCGTTCCACCGGCTCCGATGAAGATCCTTTATAACCAGTACCGGGTCCTCCCACAAACATTTCGGTCACACCCAGGCCCAGCACACGCTATACACTTTCAGTTTGACATCCATTCGTGATCACTGCAAAGCTATATATTTATTACGTCCGCAAAATGGCAAAATATTTAACCTGTACTGTGCATACCCCACTGCTGGCACCCCACCGCCATTCGGGAAAGTGGGGAGATTTTCTCAATTTGAATTCAAGATTTGAATTCTTGGAATGTTTTAATTGTAGGACATAATGTTGCTGTGATCTTTCAGTGTCTGGGATTTTCATCTGGTCCATTTAATTCCTCTGGAGTGCAATCATATCATTATCATGGACGTAATATGTGAACCAACTGCGAGGACCTTTCAGCTGCTATTTCACCTGCCTGGGCGACTTCCTCCCTGAGTTAGTGCAGTCACATTCTTCTGTCCAGCGTTTAACAGCGTCTTTCACGAAGGTGTAGTGCCAAATGTTGAGGTTCCGGGGCCCTTCAAAAATGTGTCGGTCGTGACGTCATCGCCATATCTCATCCAATGCAATACGTACCTTTTACCGTACCTTATGTAAAAGGTACGGTAAAATACGTACCTTATGTAAATACGTACCTTATGTAAAAGACACGCCCTTTTTACCACGCATGCACACACACACACACACACACACACACACACACACACACACACACACACACACACACACACACACACACACACACACACACACACACACACACACACAATCCCCTTTGAAATAAAAAGTCACCGTTGTTGGACAAAACTATGTATTTTATTATAATAGGGCAAACGTATATGGTTATGTATTGTTGTGGATTTGAGAATTGTGTTTTTTTTGTGTGTAAATATCACCCTCCGTGTTGTGTGTAAAGGTCAAAGGTCGTCCCTTAGTTAGTCCATATACATACACGTAGCCAATCATATACCTTCTTAAGTAGTTATCTCCTTATTCTATGTAGTTGAAGGCTCTGTTCCCACTAGTTGACACTGCATTGCATCAGATGACATAAGGTAGCTCCCTTCCATTCCCAAAGCCCCCATTCCCAAAGCCTCCATTGCCAACTGCATTGGGCGGTTTTCAGCATTTGCCGCCATTGGCCATGTGCTCCGTCTCGGGGAAGAAGGGCGTTGCCCTCCACTCGTCATGAAGGTGGAGCCCAGCGAGCCCCCACCAGCCAATCAGGGCTGGTGAGACACCATCACGGGCGTGGCGTGGCTTGATCGTGACGCGCCTTATAAAAGGGTGTGGGGAAGGATTGCGAGCAGAGATGCATCAGAAAGAGAACCCGTCATGCAACGCCCCCACATCAGATGCGGCAGAGACAGCAGCTTGAACCAACGGAGCTTTGAATCCACCACGCAGCTTTGGAACCATCGCAGCTTTGAACGACCGCAGCTTCGGGGCTTCGACGGCAGTTTCGACTGTGGCCGCGAAGGAACGGCGGCTGCTGAACGCGCCGATCGAGAAAGGGCGGCGGCTGCTCACTCCCGCCCCGACCGTGCTCCGGTTCCAGCTGAACCTGCCTCTCCCTCCAGCCATCCACCTCCTGTCATCATCCCCCGTGTAAGTGTGCTTGTAGTCTGTCTTTTGTCTTGTCCCTGGGTTTAAGTAAGACTGCAATAGGTAAGCTAATATTTGCACTGTGTCCTTCTGGTTCCTCCATCCTTTCTGTAATTATTTTCTTATTCTTCCTTCTCCTTGGTTTTTTTATTGTGTAAATAATAGCTAGTAATAAATTATATTTGTATATCCTACCTTTGTTCTTCTTTCCTTTACATCCATTTCGTCCTTGTCTTTTCCCTCATTGAATACCTGTGGCACGATTTGGCCAATGTTACGAATCAAGTCAGTGCTTGTTAATAGTTCGTGCCGCGGTTGCTAAACCGCTCGGCAATTACCATCTGTCCGTGGTCGCGAACGGGGTTGCGCACCTACCTCTCCGGAGGGAGCTGTGCAGCGTCAGGACTCACGTCGGTCAGTCACAAACAAGGGGACTAATCCCCCCCTTCTTAAGGGGAAGAAGGCCGACGTAGAGATCCGTAACAATTGGTGTCAGGAGTGGGATTCGGACCTGAAGCGCGAATAGTGCGCTCAAAATTTCGAGTGGCCCAAAATTTTATTTTATAACATCCTAAATTTAAAATCGTGCCATGGATGGTCAAGGCGATCGGGTGCCGGTGGGGGAGATAGAAGGGTTAGAGTCGACCCAGGACGCCAGGGAAATGTATGTGGGAGAAATGGAGGAGGAGAGCAATGAGGATGTGGTTGAGAGGGTATCAGGTGTGCAAGATGGCGCCCTCGCGCATGTGGTTGCAGAGGCACAAAATGGCGGCGCTGCGGCAGCCGAGTCCGCGGCACTGGTGAAATTGGACCTCTTTATGGCGCAAATCAGGGCATGCTTCGTGGTGCAAAGTAAAGAAATAGATGAAAAGATGGACAAATCAAGGGCAGAGATGGAAGGGATGGAAAGCAGAATGAGTGACGAAGCGCGGGGTACCAGTGAGCAATTAAGAGACGTGTTAAACAATATGAACAATAAATTTGAGGGTTTAGACAATAAATTTTAGGGGTTAGACAATGGGATAAAAGGGGTGAAGAATGGGTTAACGGGGCTAGAAGACAGGATGGAAGGCAAATTGCGGGAAATAGGAGAGCAATCCACCCGGGAAATTCAGCAGATGGGAGATCAGATAGAGCAGGTGAAAATCGGGTTGGAAACCAAATTGGATGCTCAAAGTAATGAACTGGAACAGATGATGGCGGCATCTACCAAAGAGATGGGAGAAATGGGGGAGGAGATCAGACGAGGTGTGGGCGAGGATGTCTCGAGGGTACGCGAGGAGGTAAAGCGAGGTGAGGAGCGTATGGAGAAAGAGGTGAGAAAGGGGACGGCAAAGTTACAAGGGGGCATAGAGGAGTTGACGCAGGGGGTGGGGCAGCTGACAGTGGGACAAAGGGAGTTGAAGGAACAGGTAAAAAAGAATACGGCTGTGATCGAGAGGTTGAAGGCGACCCAGAAGGAAATAAAGAGGGACGTAGCAGTCATAAAGAAGGAGTGTCAGACGGTACATGAGGGACTGACCACGAGGTTGGACGAGGTGACAGAGGCAGTGGAGACGAAGGACCGGGAGGTGAGGACGCATATAGAAACGGTCAAGGTGGCATTAGAGGAAGAGATTGAGGGGGCGCACCGGGAAATGAAGGAGGTAAAGGAGAAATTAGAGGAAGTGGAAGAGAGGGTGAGTGAAATTAAGAAGAGACGGAGGGAAACTAAGAAGGAGATAAAGGAGGAAGTGATGGAATATGTACAAGGTCTGTGCTCAAATCCTGAATATGTGCTCACTAACCAAATAAAGAGTTTGCAGGTGGCGGTGGAGAAGTGGTGACGAGGTGCCAAGGTGAGTGGTGGTGTACTAGGAAATGTATATGGTGTGAGGGGAGATTCAGTCAGCTTGGGGGTTGATTTAGACCCGGGTGTTCGTGAGAGGCCGCTGGTGAAGTGTGTGACAGGTACAGAGTGTGAAGGAGGAGGTGTGCGAGGATGCCCGACTATCGGGTGTGTGAGGAAAAAGTGTGCGCAAGAGGATGCGTGAAAAAGGTGTGTAACAGGGGAGTGCATGGTTACAGAGTGCTCTGTCGAGAGTAAGGGTGAATGCGCGACCGAGTGTGGTGGTGAGAGTAGTGAGAGTGACACGGAGCATGAGTTGGTTGTAGCAGGTGAGGAAGGATGTACACCTGGAACGAAAGGATGCACATCTGGAATGGTCGGGCGCGTGTGGGAATGCACGCTTGAGTTGGTAGTGGAGCACGTGATTGGGTGTGCGGAGGAGAGCACACCCGTGGTTGTCACAGAGGATGTGACCGAGGAGTGGGCGTGAAGAGGTGTGTTGGTGAGGTGTGCGAACGACGAGTGTGTGCTAAGGTGTGTGGTGGTCAGGTGTGTGACGAAGTCTATGAGTGTACAGGGGGGGTGTGTAAAAGAAGGTGCAATGACAGGGAGTATGGAGGCAGCTGGATGTGTGAGCAGGGAACGGAACGCGGGGTGTGAGCATGCAAGTGGAGCATCGACGCTAAACGGGTTAGCGGTTAGATCGACTTATCGCCGGAGCGAGCCCTCGGTTCGTGCCGGGCTTTGTGTGCAGCGTGAACCAGCGGGGATCGTAACCGCGGCGGTTCCGAAAGAACCGCCGTGCGGGACCCACGCCGGGCCTCGCTCCGAACGGTCGCGTCCGTGCTCCGCTCAGTGGAGCGGGCGGCCCGGTAGGAAGGGTTGGCACGGCGACCCCTTGTGGTTGAGGCGTTCCGGCAGGGCGAGATCGGGTCATCAGGCGGGAGACAGAAAGGCTCCGCGCCGAGGGGGACCTTGGGATCTCGGCCTGGGCGAACCCCCTTCCCTGCACCGAATGCCGGACGGATCCAACCGCCGGCAACGAACCACCCGCATTCATTGCTCGACTTGGCGAAGCCAAGTTCTGAGCATGTAAAGACGCACCGAGGCTCCAGTTAAAGGACATTTTGTAGGGATAGAGAATTTGTGATTGGAAATTTTTGATTGGTTGAAATTTGAGAGCAAAATTTATAGTGGAAGATACCCGATGTGTTGGGATGGCAACTCTGCCATCTCACACACGGGGGCAAAGGAGCTATAGGTTTATGGGGTTTGGCAGTGAAAACTAGCTCGGGAGGGTTAGGATAAAATGATAGGGATCTAGAGAAGATGACCATAGGTAACGGTAAGGTTAAGTAGCAGCATTGGACAGGTAGTGGGGACATAGAGAGGGTAGTTGGATTATAATGACGAGGGAGCACAATAGTTTAAAGGGGCGACGGGGAAGCGTGAGTTTCAGAGGGGAGTAGTTCGATCAGATGATGCCGAGTGTTTGAGGATCAAAGGTGTATGGAGCAGTGTATGACTGAGTAGTGGTGATTGTGTGTTGTGTTGACCAAATGGTCCAGGGAGGAAGGAGGGTGCAGGAAGCACCAGGAGTAATGGCACAGGTGTGCAAATACAGGTGTATGGAGAATGGTTGTGGGGAATACATGGAATATGGAATATATGGAGTATGGAATGGATGGTATGGAGTGAGTATGACGGAAAATGTGGAGTGGAGTGGATGGTGCGAAGGTGTGGACGGGGAGGATGGACCCCATCACGAATACCCGGGGAGGGTAGTTTAAGAGTTAGGTAGAGGGTACAGGTAAATTGTGGTTGGATATTGGCATCTGTGGTGCGTGGTGGAAGAATGGTGTTTGGATGGGTGCATTAGTGACGTGGAAATGGCTGGGCGTGTGGCCTGTTAGTATGTGTAGTTGAATGGGCACTCCACCACTGTGAGGATGTCAGCCAGGTGAGGCCGCAGGTGGGCTCTGGGAGCCGGTAGAGTTGTGGATGGGGCCCGAGGATCCGGAGGACGGACCCGGGTAGCCCAGTGCCAGAGAGGGCACAGAGTGGGGAGAGCACCAGAGGGCCTTCCCCAGTTAGATAGGTTAGGGTAAGGAGCAGGTAAGCTCGGAGGCAACTACAGTGGTGGAGGTGTGCAGGTGGGTAGACCTGCTGGGAGAGCCACACGACCCAGTCCTGAAATTGTGCAAGGGCACAGGGAGTTGAATCGGGGGAGTGAGACCCCAAATTGATGAAGCACCACAGTTTGGTCAATGGGAATTTGGTTCTTAAAACCACATAGAGTAAGATTGCCAATGGTTTGGCAGGGAAAGACCCCGGGTAGTGTAAAGTGTATTAAAGTCATTTAGAGGATAGTCAGGATTAAGAATCTCCTCGCACCATCTACATCCACTCACCTGAGGTAACAGGACTCCACACCACGCCATGTTGTTGTGATTTTTCTGTGCAAACATTTGGAATGTGGGACGCATCATGACGTGGGTGTGACATTGAGCTTTGTTGTTCCATCTCTCCCTCCTTATGAGGATTGATGATGAATTGGGTGATGGCAAATTTGGTTAGAGGGATTGTGGTGACGAATTTGGTATAGGGGAGGTATGGGGAAGACGTGACGGTTGTGACGAATTTGTAAATGTGTAGATTTTTTTGTGTACATATGGGGTAAGGGCAAGGGTAGTGTAGGTCACATGTGGGGGGCGTACGGTAGGGACGAGCTTTCTCACTTCGCTCTCTGTACGCACCTCGTTCTGCATTACCTGTTTTGATGTGTACCCTTGTGACCTTACCCCTCACTCACCTGTCTTCTATCCCCCTGTCTCCCACCCGAGGACTGTGCTCTCTGGGCACCGAGGGGAGCATGCGGGAGTCCGCCATTGTGTGCCCGAACTCTCGCAACCACAGCTGCCTGCATCGATGCACCACTAATGGACCACATGTCTGTGGCTGAGCACCACTCATGGACCCCACGGGTTGGGGCATGGCCCCTCTGCTGGAACCTGCCATGATGGCCCAAGATCTTGCTGACGGACCTCGGTAACATGGCACCTATGCCATACAGGTGAACCACCCCTAGTCAGTCCCTGTGGGCCATAAATAAAAAGTGGACACGTTTGGTGCTTTTTATTATGTCCAAATAGGCCGCCAGTAAGAAGAACATGAAGAAAGACAACATCAGGAAGAACCATGGCCAGCAGAGGGAGCCTAAGAGGAAGACCAGCACCAGGGGTTTTGTTTATCTTTTATTTGAACTGTGATAACTGTGCACTGACTGGTGCATTTATGGTGCTCGTTATTGGTGCTGGGGCGTCGATGCAGGGCAGGCTGTCTCCCCCCCCCCCAAAAAGAACAATCACAGGTCCTGGGTTAATTTTGTAAATACCAGCGTCAATTGTAAATAATGCTCCCCACCCTAAATGTGTAGTTTGAAGACAATTCTGCAATTCGGTTAGCTGTGGGCGCAAATCTGTTAGGCAGGGTGCAATGCAGCAGAGGGACATACTTATTTGTATTTTAAAACTGTCACACTCAGGGTCAGGTTAAATGTAGAGGGAACTACACCTACGTGCCACACTAAAGGTAAAGGTTTAATAGGCCCGGGACGTGGCTAGGAGGATGAGGGTGCAGTGTTGTGGATTTGAGAATTGTGTTTTTTTTGTGTGTAAATATCACTCTCCGTGTTGTGTGTAAAGGTCAACGGTCGTCCCTTAGTTAGTCCATATACATACACATAGCCAATCATATACCCTCTTAAGTAGTTATCTCCTTATTCTATGTAGTTGAAGGCTCTGTTCCCACTAGTTGACACTGCATTGCATCAGATGACACAAGGTAGCTCCCTTCGATTCCCAAAGCCCCCATTCCAAAAGTCTCCATTGCCAACTGCATTGGGCGGTTTTCAGCATTTGCCGCCATTGGCCATGTGCTCCATCTCGGGGAAGAAGGGCGTTTCCCTCCACTCGTCATGAGAAGGTGGAGCCCAGCGAGCCCCCACCAGTCAATCAGGGCTGGTGAGACACCATCACGGGCGTGGCGCGGCTTGATCGCGACGCGCCTTACAAAAGTGTGTGGGGAAGGATTGCGAGCAGAGATGCGTCAGAAAGAGAACCCGTCACGCAACGCCCCCACATCAGATGCGGCAGAGACAGCAGCTTGAACCAACGGAGCTTTGAATCCACCACGCAGCTTTGGAACCATCGCAGCTTTGAACGACCGCAGCTTCAGGGCTTCGACAGCAGTTTCGACCGTGGCCGCGAAGGAACGGCGGCTGCTGAATGCGCCGATCGAGGAAGGGCGGCGGCTGCTCACTCCCGCTCCGACCGTGCTCCGGTTCCAGCTGAACCTGCCTCTCCCTCCAGCCATCCACCTCCTGCCATTCCTGTCATCATCCCCCGTGTAAGTGTGCTTGTAGTCTGTCTTTTGTCTTGTCCCTGGGTTTAAGTAAGACTGCAATAGGTAAGCTAATATTTGCACTGTGTCCTTCTCGTTCCTCCATCCTTTCTGTAATTATTTTCTTATTCTTCCTTCTCCTTGGTTTTTTTTATTGTGTAAATAATAGCTAGTAATAAATTATATTTGTATTTCCTACCTTTGTTCTTCTTTCCTTTACATCCATTTCGTCCTTGTCGTTTCCCTCATTGAATACCTGTGGCACGATTTGGCCCACGTTACGAATCGGGTCAGTGCTTGTTAATAGTTCGTGCCGCGGTTGCTAAACCGCTCGGCAATTACCATCTGTCCGCGGTCGTGAATGGGGTTGCGCACCTACCTCTCCGGAGGGAGCTGTGCAGCGTCAGGACTCACGTCAGTCAGTCACAAACAAGGGGACTAATCCTCCCTTCTTAAGGGGAAGACGGCCGACGTAGAGATCCGTAACAGTATGTATGTTTGTTTGTTTGTTTGCAGTGGCGTCACTAGGGTTGGTGTCACCCAGTGCGGTAACTCATGGTGTCACCCCCGTCAAGGACCTCCTCCCATACCAGACCATACACACATACAGAATCCTTGGTAATGTTTTTTGTACTAATGTTACTCGTAAATCGTAATTCCCGTATATCACTGAATGTAATGGCAATAGTAGTGACATAAACAACTAGCAAAATTAAAATTACACCTTTAAATTACAATATCATACGCACAGCCTAAATGTATTTACATTTACATAGTTTCATGTGGTTAAAGTGAAAATTCGGTAAGAAAACAATAGAATTGGAAGTAAAAACGTTTAAGAACTACATCAAAATTATGTCGATTTTAACGTTAAACTTTATTGTTACATGAGATACATTAATAGATTAGGTTTGCATAATCAATAACGGCCCAAATAATGTAGAACTTGTAGACAAATGCATATGGAAATATACTCATAAATGAAACAAGCATTCTGAGTATTGCTCTGCAATACATGTCCCCTACCAAAGTTCAAAGTGCCATAACTTTGTCAAAAATGATCGAATATGCAAATTTATGCACGGTTGATGCTGGTTTTCAGACTTGATCTGAGGTATGCTGAGACACGTGTGTCACGCCTCGCCTCGTTGATAAGCCCGCAAGGTCGCTCTGTGGAGCAGCCTGCACGTATTGCACTGTGTGAATTATATAATTACCAACTCACGGTCTGAGGTACTAGCGATTCAAGAGATATCCATTTTTAAAAAATATTTTCGTTTAATTAACGATATCTGCCAAACCACGTGCCCTATCGCAAATTCCAAAAGGACATTTTAGTAGACTGACATGCTGAACAGATCTGTGAAGTTTCCCCTCGATTGGATCAAAAATGAGGGAGGAGCTCCGTTTTAAAGGTTCATGCTTAAAAACGTCATAACTCTGAAACCATGTGACACATGACGTCATGCGCGCTGACTTTTTTGTTCGTCATTGGTATGTGATTCTGCAGTTTGGCCTCGATCTGTTCAGCCGTTGCAGAGAAAAAGGGGTTTTGTGGCGGCCGAACAATATGGCGGCCGAACCACGTAACCTGTGACGTCATAATTACCATTAAAATATTCTGCAGACCGAGTCCCCTCTACGGTGAAAATTTGATCTCAATCGGTCCTATTATTGCAGAGAAAATCTTTTTTAAAGGAAATTAAAACTTAAAATGGCACTGAGTTAAGACGGAGGGACGGCGTGCAAACCTATAGTCCCCTCTGGTGTACACCGGTAGGGGACTAATAATACCATAAAAACAAGTCCAAGTACTGCTAAACTGGAGGTTATTGGAAGTGACAAGAAGCCGATTTGTGTTCTACAGTCTTCAAGTATATAATTCAATTTAATTAACAAAGATTTTAAAAGTTGTATAAATAAATTCATCAATTTACTGCTGTTTTCGCAGTGGCGTTTCCACCACCCGATCTAACATGTTACATTAGTTATTTGTGCCTGGCTTTTTGTATCCTTTATGACGTCCTTAAAAACAACAAGCATTCTGAGTATTTCGCTGCAATACATGTCCCCTACCGGCATTGGGTATCACTGTCATAGAAGACAGTATTATGACTTACCGCACTCCAAATTATAGTCCGGAAAACTGTTGGAGAAATTCCCAAAGTTCAAAGTGCCATAACTTTGTCAAAAATGATCGAAACGTCGTGAAGTTCGAACTTGATCTCTTATGAGGAAACCATGTACCAAGTTTGAAATCATTAGCATTAAGAGTTTAGAAAAAAAAAGTCCGGAAAGCTGTTCTTTGCGTGACGGACGGACGGACGGACTGACGGACTGACAGACGGATGGACGGAGTGCAAACCTATAGTCCCCTACGGTGTATACCGGTAGGGGACTAATAAACAGGAACAAATACACAAGCATTTCAGCACTTGGTGAACATCTCGACTAATTCAGAACTTTCCTTTCCTGGCCTTCAAAGCTGCGAACTTGTGAATCACTTCATCGAAATCAATGCTTTTCGCCAACTCACTTTCAATTGATAATATCGCAAGATCGAAAAGCCTCGACTGTCCCATGGTAGATCGCAAAAAGTTCTTTATAAGTTTCAGCTTTGAAAAGCTCCTCTCACATGAAGCCACAGACACACAGATCGTCAGAAATAATTTTAGGCTTAGTGAAAGGGTTGGGAGAGATTCTACGAAGTCCCATTCAGCTATGAATGTCAAAACGTCTAATGTTACCCAAACTTTGGCTTCTTCCAGATCAATCTCTGCTGCTTTCAGGTGCCTTCTCAGCCTTGGTATTTCTATTAAAAGCTCACTCTCGGATACCTCATCATAGAAAGTGGTCAATTTTGGAATGGACACCTTTAACTCTTCTTCAGTGGCAGATATGAGACTCTTCACTTGAACAGCCTCAAACATGGCTGCTACTTCCTTGATGGCTCTTGATCTGATCTGGAGTTCAGAATGAAAGCGGTCAATGCACTCAAGCATCGCCCTCTTATTTTCTTCTTGCAGAGTGCGTCCAGCATCGCTTGCCTGCTCCCCTGCCATCCTCTTCTTGAACCTGGCTCTTCTCTCTACTGCAATTCCATATTCGTCTGATTTTAAAAGTGCATGTTCAATTGCATGCTCCACTAGGTAACTGCGCTCCTCGTGCAGAAATAGTCTTAGCGCCTCTAGCTTTGTCACCACCTTGTCGAGAGTCAAGCCCTTAGTCTGCAGGTACTGCTGTGTAAGATGAACTTCCTGAAGTACATCACACCATACATACTGTCACACCATACATGTCACACCATACATACTGTACATCACACCATACATCACACCATCACACCATATGTCACCATACATACTAGTACTAGTAGGCTTAGGCTACCGTCTCTGACCTTGTGGTTTTGTTTTCTCTCAGCGGTTCGTCGAATGCGCTGCAATTACTTTCGTTCGCTGTTTCGTCCCATTCGTTCACCCATACTTCCTTGTTTAATATCTCAACTAAAAAAAAAACCTCCAAAAAATATTTCCCTTTCAGTTCTTATTCGTTTATTTGTTGTTCTTATTTGTTCGTTCGTTCTTTGTTCACGTTGTTCGTGATCACGCGATTACGTGGTTCGAAATGTTTAATCTTTCCCCTGAAGAACTGTATTCTGTCGTATATTATAACACCTTTTTCTTCTTCTGCTATAAAAGGATGCTTTCGTCTTGCTCACCAAATCTATTCATTCCAAAAAAAAATTCCATCTCTTACAGTTCCTCTTTTCTACATTCCGAAACTCTCCAGCCCTCCACCCCTCCTTCAGCATCCTCAAACGTATTTTTGACTCGAAGGTCTCAAACTCATTTTGCAAATGTTCGTTTCCCATGAATCGTACACTTTTCAAAATCCAATCTCACCCCTCCCCTCCAAATCTTCCCCATTCCCCCTTCCCTCCAAAACTTCCCCATCCCCCCTCCCCTCCAAAACTTCCCCATCACCCCTCCCCTCCAAATCTACCCCTTTCCCCTCCCCTCCAAATCTTCCCCATCACCCATCCCTTTCAAATCTTCCCCCTTGCCCTTCCCCTCCAAATCTTCCCCATCACCCCTTCCCTCCAAAACTTCCCCATCACCCCTACCCTCCAATACTTCCCCATCTCCCCTCCCCTCCAAATCTACACCCTGCCCCCTCCCCTCCAAATCTTCCCCATCACCCATCTCTTTCAATTCTTCCCCCTTGCCCCTCCCCTCCAAATCTTCCCCATCACCCATCCCTTTCAAATCTTCCCCCTAGCCCCTCCCCTCCAAATCTTCCCCATCATCCCTTCCCTCCAAAACTTCCCCATCACCCCTCCCCTCCAAAACTTCCCCATCACCCTTCCCCTCCAAATCTACCCCCTTGCCCCTTCCCTCCCCTCCCTCCTAAACTCCCCTCACACCCCTCCCCTCCGAGACTCTCCCTCACCCCTCCTCCTCAAAGCATCCTCCCTGCTTCTTCCCCCTTCCAACTTTCACCTTCATCTCCCCCAACCTTCTGCCTCGCTCTTCCCCCTCCTCAAATAACACCTCACTGTGCCTCACCCAATCTCCATCAAACCTTTTGTCCGCCCCATTCTTCCCTTTCTCCAAGCTATTCTGAAATCTCTGAAATCTCTGACACACCTTCAACAGCTCTCCCTACCTCTTCCTCCTCTTCCACATCTTACCCTACCGCTCCCCTCCCCCTGTTCTGTATCCGATGCTCCCCCTTCCTCTTCATTAACGGTATGGACCTCAAACATCCGGGGCCTTCGCTCAAACTTGACTGATCTCTCCATACAGGTTGCTTCTGACAAACCAGATGTGATCTGCTGAACAGAAACTTTCCTCCTTCATGATGTCTCTGATTACTTGGTATATCTCCCAAGTTACTCCCTCCTCCGGTATGATAGACCTGAGCCTCGTCCTGGAGGTGGGGTTGCTATCTTTATAAAAAACTCTCTTCCTCACTCGCCCTCCACTGCCCTCTCTCCACCTCACCCCCAGGAATACCTTTGGCTACGGCTTCCCCTTCGCTCCCACCTTTTGTTCATATGTGTGTTGTACCGTCCACCAAACAGTGATGACTCCATCTACATCTCGCTGTCTGATATGGACCAACTTCTATCTACCCATCCCAACTCTCTCTTCCTCATATGTGGTGATTTCAATTGTCACGATGCCAGTTGGCTGAGTGTGGATACCCCTCTCACCAGCCATTGCTCTTCAGCAAAGGACTTCTGCGACTCACTGGGACTGACACAATCTGTCAATTTCCCGACCCGGATCTCAGTCAACGGAGCATCTTCTCTTCTGGACTTGGTTATGACTAACTTCCCTGAAAATGTCTGCTGCTCTTCTTCTGGTCCAATCGGCTCATCTGATCATGTGCTTGTTAAAGTGGACATCTCTCTGACCATTCTCAGAGAGCCTCCTCAGCATCGACGAGTCTGGCATTTCACTCAGGCCAACTGGCACGGTCTTCAAGCAGCCATCAATCATCTGGACTGGTCTCCCATCTCTACCGCCTCTGACATCAACTCATCCTGGGAATTCTTCCAAAGTAAATTGCTCTCTCTCTCATGCACAGATTTATCCCATCTCGTCTTCAGTTGTCATACCCTTCCTCCCGTCCATGGTACACGGAATCTTGTGGTGAGGCTGTTGCCCAGAAACAACTTGCTTTCATCTCCTGGAAAGCAAATCCAATGGAAGGAAACCTCATTTCCTTTCACAAAGCCCGAAACAAGTGTGTGTTCACCCTCAGGAGAGCCAGGAAACAATATCTCTCCGTTCTCAAGACCGAATTCTCTTATCTGTCTCCCTCTTCCAAATCCTGGTGGTGTCTGGTCAAATCTGTTTCTGGTGTTTGTTCCCCCTCCATCCCCTCCCTCACCTCAAACGGCCACATGGCTGAGTCCGCACGTGAAAAAGCTGAATGCCTCAACTCTGTGTTTGCCTCTAAATCGTGTCCCAAACCCATACCTCTGTACCCACCGTACCCAGTCGTACCCAGCTGCTCCTGGACTCTGTGTCCTTTCCTCCTGACAAGGTGGAAAAGTTTCTGTCAACCCTCGACCCTGAGTCTGCAACTGGTCCTGACGGCATCAGCCCACAGGTCCTAAAATCATGTTCTTCCGCTCTTTCACTCCCTCTCTCTGCTCTCTTCACCCTCTCTTTTGCTCAAGGTCATCTGCCATCTGCTTGGAAATCAGCCAACATCACCGCTTTGCACAAAAAAGGTGCAAAAACAGATCCTAGCAATTACAGACCAATCAGCCTTCACCCAATTATCAGCAAAGTCATGGAAATCCATCATTGCTTCAGATATGAAATCTTTCCTCTTCTCCAATGGCTTGATGTCTGACCATCGATTTGGTTTCAGACCTGGTCACTCTACTCTGGACATGCTGCTTCTGCTTTCTCAACAATGGATGGAGGTCCTCAATGCCAAACAGGAAATTAGAGCTGTCTCCCTTGACATTTCACGTGCCTTCGATACGGTCTGGCACCCCGCTCTGCTCACCAAACTCTCCTCCTTTGGTATCCATGGAAATCTCCACGCATGGCTGGCGGACTTCCTCTCTAGTCAGTCAACGTGTGGCCCTGAATGGGTTTCTCTCATCTCCTCTTCCTGTTCAGGCTGGAGTTCCCCAAGGCAGTGTTCTGGGCCCTGTGCTTTTTCTGGTCTTCTTCAATGATCTTGCCAGGGTACACATCTTGCCAGCTTCTCATCGGAGAGGTCGTTTATGTATATGAGGAACAAGACTGACCGCAAGACACTCCAACATTAACAGTTCATCTTACCAGACAATGATCCCACGAGTATCAAGAGAAAAATGTTGAGACTACTTTACTTTGTACACTGCTCATAACGCATTCTCCACATTGTTCCATCAATTGTCCACAAGGCAGAATATACTTGGCAAGCACATTTCAGGCATGACTAAGCCACAGGCATTATTTGTACTCCCTTGACCATTTGGATATTGTTGGAATATGTTTAAACCGCAGCCGTGATGCTGACGCCCCCCCCACCCCCCCAGAATTTACATGTTTTAAACGTTTCCCAGTGTGTACCCTGGTCAGAATAGGTACACCGTATCCCTGCGTGTCGTAAGAGACGACTAAGAGGGTTGGCGTCAGGAAGGGCATCCGGCCATAAAAACATTGCCTCAAAAAAGAGAACCATGACAATCACAAGTACATATGGGCAGGGTGCAGCCCGAAGTGGAGATCGGTTTCTGAGGTTTGGGACATGGAATGTGGGGACAATGACAGGGAGATCAGGAGAAGTGGTGGAAGTATTGGTCAGAAGAAGAGTGGACATATGTTGTGTGCAAGAGACGAGATGGAAGGGAAGTGGTGTGAGAATGGTGAAGGAGGCAGGGACAGAAATACAAGTTTGTGTGGCAAAGGTGCCCGGAGGGCGTGAATGCTGTTGGTGTCCTGTTTTCTGAGGAGTTTGTAGACAGTGTGGTGAGTGTGACTAGAGTGAGTGATAGGTTGATGATGGTGAAAATGATGATTGGAAAGCTCTTGGTGAACGTCATCTCGGGATATGCTCCGCAGGTTGGTCGAAGCGATGAAGAGAAGGACAAGTTCTGGTGTGCGATAGAGAAGCTGATTGGAAAACGTGAAAGATGAGGAAGTTGTTGTGGTGGGAGGAGACCTGAATGGACATGTGGGAAGGAGTATGGATGGTTTTGAGGGAGTTCATGGGGGTTACGGATATGGTGTGAGAAATGGAGAAGGTGTAAGGATTTTGGAGTTTGCTGATGGAGCTGATTTGTTGATTTGTAATACTCAGTTCCAGAAAGAGGACAATAAGCTTGTTACATACATGTCAGGTGGGTCGACGACAACCGTTGACTACCTGATGGTGCATCGGCGAGATAGGGGGCACCTCCGGGACACAAAGGTGATACCGGGGGAGGAGGCTGTTTCACAGCACCACTTGGTTGTCTGCGACATAAGGGTGAAAGGTGCGAGGAGAGCTCGGCGGGTGAAGTACCAACCAAGAATGAAGGTGTGGAGGTTGAAAGAGGTGACAGTAAGGGAGGCATTAAAAGAGAGGCTGAGTAGGGTAGAGGATGATGTGGTTGATCTTGAAAGTGGTTGGATGTCAATGAAAGCTAGTCTGTTGGGAGCCGTTGGTGAGGTATGTGGATGGACAAAAGGACCACCGAGGCACTCGGAAACATGGTGGTGGGATGTTGAGGTTGGAAAGAGGATTGACGAGAAGAGGAAGAAGTTCAAAGAGTGGCACAAGGCGAAGGGTACGGGAGCAGAAACAGCAGAGCATGAAAGTTATAAGGCAGCCAGGAAGGCTGCAAAGAAAGAGGTAGCAAAGGCGCAGGAGGCATGTAGGAAAATGTTCGGAGAACGCTTGGATTCGGAAGAGGGTCAGAAAGCAGTATTCAGGATTGCAAAGCAGATAGCGAAAGAGAGGTGTGATGTGATGGGGGTGAGTTGCTTGAAGGATGAAGTGGGACAAATCGTTGTCGACCCAGATGGAATTAAAGGAAGATGGAAAAGATATATGGAAATGCTGTTGAATACAGAGATGAATGGGATGGCAACATAGAGAGTAACCCAGTTTTAGGACCGGCAGAGAAGATAACTGAGAAGGAAGTTGAGGAAGCGATAAAAGCAATGAAGAGTGGAAAAGCGGGAGGGCCGACGGGAGTTGTGGGAGATATGTTGAAGGCAGCAGGAAGTTGGGGTGTGAAGAGAATGACAGAGATCTGTAATCTGGTGGTGAAAGAAGGCCGCATTCCAGTGGATTGGGAACTGAGTACCCTCGTCCCTTTATACAAGGGGAAAGGTGACCCTCTGGAGTGTGGCTCGTACCGAGCGATAAAGTTATTGGAGCATGGAATGAAGGTATTGGAAAGGGTGTTGGAGAGGAGGATAAGGAAGAAAGTGAAGATCGACGAAATGCAGTTTGGATTTATGCCAGGAAGAGGAACGACAGATGCGCTTTTCATTGTGAGGCAGTTGCAGGAGAAGTACATGGATAAGAGGAAGAAGTTGTTTTTTGGGTTTGTTGATCTGGAGAAAGCATTCAATAGGGTTCCACGCAAAGTATTGACATGGGCATTGAGGAAGTTAGGAGTGGAGGAATTGTTGATCAGAGTAGTGATGGCAATGTACAAAAGAGCACGCACAGCTGTAAGGACGAAGGACGGGAACAGTGGTGAGTTTGAGGTGAAGGTGGGAGTGCATCAGGGGTCGGTACTAAGTCCACTACTATTTGTAGCTGTGATGGAGGTGCTGGCTCAGACCGTAAAGGAGGGTTTACCGTGGGAGTTGTTGTATGCAGATGATCTGGTGTTGATTGCGGAAAGTATGGATGGACTGAAGGAAAAGATGAACAAGTGGAAGGAATGTATGGAGACAAAAGGTCTGAAGGTGAATATCGGAAAGACAAAGGTGATGGCAAGTGGTAAAGCATGTGGTGAGGTGGAAAGAACTGGGAAGTGGCCGTGTGCTGTGTGCAGGAAGGGTGTCGGAGTGAACTCCATTCAATGTACAATGTGTGCTGAGTGGGTTCATCAAAAATGTAGTGGTCTGAGAGGGTCATTAACCAGTGTGGCAGCTACATTCAAATGTAAGGTGTGCACAGAGGGAGCTGCAGATGGAGGAAATGTTGAGTTGGATCTTGGAGACGGCGTGAAGCTGGAAGGTGTGAAAACATTTTGCTACCTCGGAGACGTGCTGAATGGAGAAGGTGGATCAGACTCGGCAACGGTTGCTCGAGTGAGATGTGCATGGAAGAAGTTTCGGGAACTGAGTGGCGTGCTGATGAGGAGGAGATTGTCGCTGAAGCTGAAGGGAAAGGTGTATGCTGCATGTGTGAGAAGTGTTATGATTTATGGGAGTGAGACATGGGTAATGAACGTAGAGCAGCAACGAAGGCTGGAAAGGGTGGAAATGCGAATGGTTCGATGGATGTGCGGAGTATCGTTGAGAGAGAGGAAGACAAATGATGAATTGCGAAAGATGATGGGAATATTGCCTGTGATTGATGCTGTGAAGAGGCACAGGTTGAGATGGTTTGGTCATGTATTGAGGAAGGATGAAAGTGACTGGTTGAGAAGAGTGATGGAAGTTAATGTAGAAGGAAGTAGAGGATGGGGAAGACCGAGAAAGACTTAGCTAAAGATGGTGGAAGAAGAAATGCGGGCAAGGGGGTTAACAAGGAGAGATGCAGAAAATAGGGCAAAATGGAGAAGATTGTCATGGGGACCGCAAGGCTAACCCCCGTTCTAGCAGGGAACATGGCCTTAAAATGCATGTTGTTGTGTGTTGTTGTTTAATGATCTCTCTGCCTCTCTTGAAAATCCTCTCTATCTCTTTGCTGACGACTCTACTCTCTGTCGCTCCATTCCTCATCCCTCAGATCGGCAGTCTGCAGCCTCCTCACTCTCTGCAGACCTGGACAAAATCACAGACTGGGCAAACAAGTGGAACATGTCTTCCAATCCTGACAAATTTCACACTCTTATGATGTCTCTCCGAAAAGACCGACTGGACAACCCTCCCATCCACTTTCTGAATAATCCTCTCCAAGAAGATCTGTCACTCAAGCTTTTGGGTCTCACTATCTGCCATGATGTTTCCTGGGAAAACCACATTTCAAATCTGGCCTCCAAAGCCAGTCGCCGACTGGGCATCCTCCGTCATGTGAAGTCCTTCCTTGGCACACCTGAGCTCCTCACCACATGCAAGGCTTTCATCCGCAGCTCAATGGAATACTGCTCTCCCCTCTGGGCTGGTGCTCCTGCCTCACACCTAGCTCGCCTTCACGCTGTTGAAACCAAAGCATTCAGAATCATTGGAATCTCCCGCGATGAAGCTAACTCCAAGGGCCTCTCACTCACTCAACGCAGGCAGGTTTGGTGGTCTTTCCGTCTTCTACCGACTCCTCTCTGGCCTTGCCCCCCCAGCTCTCTCTGAGCTCTGTCCCGCAAATATTCCTACAGGTCGCACAAGATCTGCCTGCAACCCTCTTATGATTAAACTGCCAAAATCAAGAGACTCTGCTCACCTTCACTCCTTCATTCCTCTTTTCTCCCGCCCCTGGAACAAACTCCCTCACTCTCTTCAATCCCACTCCACCCTCCAAGTCTTTAAAACAGCTGTTCACCACCATCTCTTATCTTCCCCTTCCAAAACCTTGATCTTTTCTACCCCCGCTAATTTCACCCCAATTACACTTTTTTGAAATACCAACTTCTGTCCAGGAAGTCCTTGGTGTCCTTGTGTTTTATACTTCTCCCTCCCCTCCCCCTCCCCCCCTTCCCATGCCTCCTCCCCCCGGGCCCTCTCTTTTCCACACATCTCCCTGCTCTCGGATGTTGTGTTTGTGTGCTTCCCCTTCTCTCCCCATCTTGTCTTCCGCTCCCTCTTTTTGGGTATTTTGTTTGTCTGGTTGATTTGTTTGTGAAGTAAATGTTAGCTCTTTCACGAGCCTCGATTCAGTATCCAAAAAAATAAAATAAAAAAAATAAATAAAAATTCCCAAAAGACCCTGAAGACCCAAAACGCCCTGAAGACCCAAAGACTCAAAACATCCCAAAGATCCAAGAGACCCATAAAGACTCCAAAGACCCAAAATACCACAAAGACCCAGAACAACCAAAATACCCTGAAGACCCAAAATACACAGAAGACCCAAAGACCCTTAAAGACCCAGAGTACAAAAATCACACTGAAGACCCAAAACACCCAGAAGACCCAAAATAACCCAAAGACTTAAAACACCCCCAAAGACCCAAAAACCTTTTTTTGTTTGTCAATAGATGTTTTCAGGTTTCAATAGTGTTACAGATTCGTCACTTCCGCCTTTGTTGTTATTATTATATACTTGTAGGATTCTAGTTTCAGGTAATATTGTTAAGATTTCTGTGTGAAATGGAGATTACTTTAGTAAAAGGTAAAAGGAAATGTTTGTGGAGGAAAAAGAAAAACGTGGCAAAGAAACCGGAAGAGGTGAGAGGAGAAAGATCAGCAGGGGAAAGAGACAGTTGTGAATCACAGAGGTTGCTGGCGGACTTCCTCGATATTGGTCGCGAATGAATTGAGGCTTCCCGTGAAAGGGATTGCCTGCGACATCGTCCAATATTACGATTGCAATTAGACCTGCGCCTCAGGTTTTGGTACCACTCGTGAGATATTGTTGGCGGGAAAGCAAGCGCCTTCATTTCAAGCCAATCCGCCATTTTTTGTTGAGGAGACCGTCCTCCTGGTGCATCGTGTTTTGTCTTTGGAATTCCCATATCGACATCATCGTGTTGATCGCCGTTGGTTTCCATACCGGCTTAATCGTTGGGGGATGTGGGGCTTGGATTGCACTCACGTTTTGCGGGATCGTTACCCCGTGCTGCCATCGGCCCGAACTCTCACCTCGTAACTTCTCGTCCACAGCCACGCCGATACCTGCCTGTTGTTCTTGCCGTTCTGCATGACTTCGACCTTCACCCAGCATGGGGATTTGTGCACGGACTTTGGGATTGCTACATTCCACTCACGTTTGGCGTATCGTGAGTTTATTGCTTTGAGAGCATTGGGGAATGATGGTACCATCATATGTATTGTTCATGAGATGCAAGTGATATTTTCATGGTACTTTCTTTAAGAGTGTTATTATTATGTATGTGAGAGTTCTTAATACAATTACTTATCTTGTTCTAGACAATTGCATTGGTGTGGTTTTACCATGGTTTATTAGAACACTCAAAATAACAAATCTTTCTGCTGCGTTCCCTCTCGAGACTCTGAGGGGCACTGTAACCGGGGTTTGGCGAGGTAACGCATAACAATAGTATGTAATTAATACACATACTCATGTTTCAAAAGTATGTAATTAATAGACGTCTTCAAGCTTCAATGGTATCTTTTTATTATAATGGAGCAAATGGATGTAATTATGTATGTATATTTGTGACCAAAACGACTTCTTCTTCTTCAAATATTCTTTAATTCCATCATTTTGTTTATATATTTAAAGCTAACGAAAGAAACACATTCGTGACTTACCCGTACTCATGAGCGCTACTTGTTTTTGTTACTTTGACTTGATTACTCGAGATTGAGATCGTAATATGCGCAAAATAAAATATACGTCGTAAAAACTCGGCCTGAAGTCTAAGGACCAGTCCTCTCTGACCAGCCAGAGACCAGTCCTCTCTGACCATTCTCAGAGAGCCTCCTCAGCGTCGACGAGTCTGGCATTTCACTCAGGCCAACTGGCACGGTCTTCAAGCAGCCATCAATCATCTGGACTGGTCTCCCATCTCTACCACCTCTGACATCAACTCATCCTGGGAATTCTTCCAAAGTAAATTGCTCTCTCTCATGCACAGATTTATCCCATCTCGTCTTCAGTTGTCATACCCTTCCTCCCGTCCATGGTACACGGAATCTTGTGGTGAGGCTGTTGCCCAGAAACAACTTGCCTTCGTCTCCTGGAAAGCAAATCCAACGGAAGGAAATCTCATTTCCTTTCACAAAGCCCGAAACAAGTGTGCGTCCACCCTCAGGAGAGCCAGGAAACAATATCTCTCCGTTCTCAAGACCGAACTCTCTTATCTGTCTCCCTCTTCCAAATCCTGGTGGCGTCTGGTCAAATCCGTTTCTGGTGTTTGTTCCCCCTCCATCCCCTCCCTTACCTCAAACGGCTACACAGCTGACTCCGCACGTGAAAAAGCTGAATGCCTCAACTCTGTGTTTGCCTCTAAATCTTGTGTCCCAAACCCATCCCTCTCTGTACCCACCATACCCAGTCGTACCCTGCTGCTCCTGGACTCCGTGTCCTTTCCTCCTGACAAGGTGGAAAAGTTTCTGTCAACCCTCGACTCTGATTCTGCAACTGGTCCTGACGGCATCAGCCCACGGGTCCTAAAATCATGTTCTTCTGCTCTTTCACTCCCTCTTTCTGTTCTCTTCACCCTGTCATTTGCTCAAGGTCATCTGCCATCTGCTTGGAAATCAGCCAACATCACCGCTTTGCACAAAAAAGGTGCAAAAACAGATCCCAGCAACTACAGACCAATCAGCCTTCTCCCAATTATCAGCAAAGTCATGGAATCCATCATTGCTTCAGATATTAAATCTTTCCTCTTCTCCAATGGCTTGATCTCTGATCATCAATTTGGTTTCAGACCTGGTTATTCTACTCTGGACATGCTGCTTCTGCTTTCTCAACAATGGATGGAGGTCCACAACGCCAAACAGGAAATTAGAGCTGTCTCCCTTGACATTTCACGTGCCTTCGATACGGTCTGGCACCCTGCTCTGCTCTCCAAACTCTCCTCCTTTGGTATCCATGGAAATCTCCACGCATGGCTGGCGGACTTCCTCTCTGGTCGTAGTCAACGTGTGGCCCTGAATGGGTTTCTCTCATCTCCTCTTCCTGTTCAGGCTGGAGTTCCCCAAGGTAGTGTTCTGGGCCCTGTGCTTTTTCTGGTCTTCATCAATGATCTCTTTGACTCTCTTGAAAATCCTCTCTATCTCTTTGCTGACGACTCTACTCTCTGTCGCTCCATTCCTCATCCCTCAGATCGGCAGTCTGCAGCCTCCTTACTCTCTGCAGACCTGGACAAAATCACAGACTGGTCAAACAAGTGGAACATGTCTTTCAATCCTGACAAATCTCACACTCTTACAATGTCTCTCCGAAAGGACCGACTGGACAACCCTCCCATCTACTTTCTCAACAATCCTCTCCAAGAAGTTTTGTCGCTCAAGCTTTTGGGTCTCACTATCTGCCATGATCTTTCTTGGGAAAACCACATTTCCAAGCTGGCCTCCAAAGCCAGTCGCCGACTGGGCATCCTCCGTCGTGCGAAGTCCTTCCTTGGCACACCTGAGCTCCTCACCACATACAAGGCTTTCATCCACAGCTCAATGGAATACTGTTCCCCCCTCTGGGCTGGTGCTCCTGCCTCACACCTTGCTCGGCTTCACGCTGTTGAGGCCAAAGCTTTCAGAATCATTGGAATCTCCTGCGATGTAGTCAACGCCGAGGGCCTTTCACTCACTCACCGCAGGCAGGTTGGTGGTCTTTCTGTCTTCTACCGACTCCTCTCCGGCCTTGCTCCCCCAGCTCTCTCTGTGCTCTGTCCCCCCAATATTCCTTCAGGTCGCACAAGATCTGCCTGCAACCCTCTTATGGTTAAATTGCCAAAGTCTAGGCTCTCTGCTCACCTTCACTCTTTCATTCCCCTTTTCTCCCGCCTCTGGAACAAACTCCCCCACTCCCTTCAATCCCACTCCTCCCTCCAGGTCTTTAAAACAGCTGTTCGCCACCATCTCTTATCTTCCCCCATCGAAAACCTTGATCTTTCTACCCCCGGTAATTCACCCCAGAGTCCTTGCAGTATTCATATGTTTTAATCCTCTCCCACCTCCCCCCAAGTCCTCCCGATGTCCCTGCTCTCAAATGTTGTGTTTGTGTCTTTCCCCCTCTCTTTTGTGTCCTTCCCCCTCTCTCCCCATCTTGTCTGCCGCTCCCCTTGTTTTTTGTGTTTTGTGTGTCGGTTTGTCTTTTTGTGTGATTAATGTTAGCTCTTTCACGAGCCTCGGTCTTGTATACAAAAAAAGAAAAAAAAAAGGGAGGTGGTGTATTGTGGGCACGTCTGCTCTATGAGGCTGGAAGTTCAACTTTCCCAACCAGTTTTTGATAAATTTGTATTGACCTCCCCATCCAGCTGTAACCGATAATTTAAAATAAATATAAATTTGTGCTCAGTTCCTTTTTATTTATACGTGTTGGGTTCTGATTTCTGATTTACAGTATATGTTCCTCCATCCACATCACCTCCCCTCCCCCCCCCCATCACCACCACTAACCCACAGCCAGTGGCGGATTAACACACGGGCACACTGGGCACGTGCCCAGGGTCATGCAACCAATGCAACCGAAGATCACGAGAGATGAGAGATAATGAGATATCACCAATGGTGGTTCATAATCTTTCGAGATGAGACCGAGGGTGGGTGTCACTTTGCTGACAAAACAATCACCTTGTGAGTGGTGATAAACACAGCACAAAGGGAGTACTCCATCTCGAGGAACGAAAGCATTGTCACGTGATGAATCGATGAAAAAACGTTTTCCCTGATGTTTACCGAGACAGGACTATTACAAAATTAGGGGATGAGGTTAGTATGAGTAGAAAAAGCAGGTTAAGTAAAATAATAACTCCGTTTAATGTATGCAAGTACAACAATAATCACAATAAAAATTGTTTAATTCATAATGTTAATACATATCGATATTGTTTAGCAAATCCACACGATAATATATTGTTCGTTGTATCTTAACTTGACACCTTGTCAAATGTCAAGATATACTACATCCACAACACTTTTTTCATTCACCCAATCAGAAACTGCTTCGTAGAACTTTAAAAGATTTGTGAGACAAAACTTACCTTTGGTAAACCCAAGCTTATAGTTACCCTCGCCAGAGGAGAGAGCATTGCATTTGAGTCAGTTTGTTTGTTTGTCTGTTTGTCTGTCTGTTTGTCTGTCTGTTTGTTTGTCTGTCTGTTTGTTTGTCTGTTTGTTTGTCCGCACAGAATAAATACGATTTTCTCTGCAACCGTTGGTCCGATTGACAGGAAATATTCACCATAGGTGAAACTCCACCTGTATATATTTTTTTCATGATAATTATGACGTCATAGGGCACATGGTACTGGCGCCATCTTGGAAAAAGCAAACATTTTGCACCTCCATATCTCCGAAAGCGCTGCATAGAAAAAATAGAGACATGGCTCATTGTAAAGAACTCTCCATGTGGAATAACACATGTTAACTAGAACGCCACTCAGTAGAGCGCATACTCCCGCCGTGGATCAAGTTGGAATAGTACGATTTCACAAAAGTTTGAGGGAGTAGTTCAGTGACAACACAAGACAAGACAACACAAGACAGACACTGCACAGATATATATTTAGAATATATACAGTCACTTGAAAAAGTACGTACACCCCATGTAAAGTTTTGACTTTTTCAACATATTTCAACATGCAGCTATTTGATCTGCATTTCAACAATATTGACAGATAAAGGTGATATAATATAACAAATATAATGAAACATTTACATTTTGTACTCCATTGTATAATTTAAATAAACATAAATGCAAATTTCGCATGTGGAAAAAGTAAGTACACCCCTACATTTATCACTACTTCAAATACCTAAAATTAGAATCAGGTGCCCCAGCTCAGGTGCAAATGATTAGAACATCTTTAGAGAGGATCTTGGAGGAACCTGTCTTATTTAAACCTCAGACATTTCGTTTGGTTTGCTCTTTGTTGTTGAAGTGTGTGGCGTCACAATGCCGAGATCAAAAGAGCTCTCTGAAGCCTTCAGAAAGAAGGTTATAGATGCCTACGTGTCTGGGAGGGATTTAAAAAGATCTCCAAACAATTTGAAATAAATCATTCGACTGTCCGGAAGATCATCTACAAGTGGAGAAGATCCCAAACAACTACCAACTTGTTCAGGCCAGGCCGCCCCAGCAAGTTCAGACCGCAAGTTCGAGAGCAGACCGCAAGATGCTGAAAGAAGTCTCTAAGAACCCCAGAATGTCATCACGGGACCTACAGGTAGCTCTTGCCACTGTTGATGTCAAAGTGCACAAGTCTACCATCAGAAAGAGTCTGCACAAATTTGATCTACATGGGAGGTGTGCAAGGAGGAAACCTTTGCTGTCCAGAAAGAACATCAGGGCAAGACTAAAGTTTGCCTATGAACACCTCGGCAAAGACGAGCACTTCTGGAACAATGTGCTCAGTCTGCTCTGGACAGATGAGTCAAAGGTCAAGTTATTTGGCCACACTAACAGAAGACATGTTTGGCGAAAACCAAAGACAGCATTTGACCACAATAACCTGATACCAACTGTAAAGCATGGTGGTGGAAATATTATGGTTTGGGGCAGCTTTGCTGCATCCGGGCCTGGGCAGCTCACCATCATATAATCCACTATGAATTCTTCATTGTACCAGAGGGTGCTTGAGGATAATGTTCGGACATCTGTCGGAAAGTTGAAGCTCAACCGAAGATGGACCTTGCAACATGACAATGACCCTAAAAATACCAGTAAATCCACCAAGGAATGGCTGAAAAGAAAGAAATGGAGGGTTCTGGAATGGCCAAGTCAAAGCGCGGATCTAAATCCCATCGAGATGTTGTGAGATTTGAAACGAGCTGTGCATGCAAGAAACCCCTCAAACATCGCACAGCTGAAAGAATTCTGCGTGGAGGAATGGGCAAAAATTTCTCCCAGTCGATGCCAGAGACTGGTAGACAGTTATAAGAAACGCCGACTTGAGGTTGTTTCTGCCAAAGGGGGCAATACCACCTATTAGAGCCAAGGGTGTACTTACTTTTTCCACATGCGAAATTTGCATTTATGTTTATTTAAATTATACAATGGACTACAAAATGTAAATGTTTCATGATATTTGTTATATTATATCACCTTTATCGATCAATATTGTTGAAATGAAGATCAAATAGCTGTATGTTGAAATATGTTGAAAAAGTCAAAACTTTACATGGGGTGTACTTACTTTTATTTTTCACGTGACTGTAGAAGATAATGTTAAAAAAAAACAAGGCAATTTCACTTACATTTTCGGATTCAGCGTTCAATTCTATATAAGTGAGTGTATTTTGAGGCATGTGTGACTTCAAATAAAATTGTAAGCCAGGAAAAAACGTTCGTTTCATTCCTTAGGGATACAACATGTAAAACTGGCCCAAACGTGAAAATAAAACTCGCTCATTTTAAGTCGTACAAGCTAATGCGACCACTCATTCTTCTAGGAAGAATCCCGTGCACATGCTGGTCACACTTATAAGTCACCCAAGTCTTTATAAGTTCATCAAATACTGACACCGCGAATGACATTGGCTGAGGTACCTGATTTCTGTTGATATCTCTTCTGAGGTAACAAAAAAAAACAAAAACGTTTTAAAGCATTGTATGTATCAAACGATACAATTTATGAAACGGGGAAACCTAATACACACTTTGGTGGTTTAAAAATGACAGAATATGTCTTTATTAGAAAAAAAAAGAACCTTGAAGACGACGCTGCTAACAAAATACACCGCTCTAACGCATAACCACGAGTTTAAACTACATTTACAACAAATATGAAAACTCTTTTCATATCACAATGTTAAATATAGAATATATAGAAGATAATGTTGAAAAAAAAATGAGCCGTATCTTCCAATGGTAAACAATCCTTCAAAAAATTCCTGGATCTGGAATAATATCCTGAGCTTCACCAAAAATTAATCAATTCTTCCTTATCCAAAGGGCAATCATCCCACCAACTTTCATCCAAATCCGTTCAGAACTTTTCCAGATATCTTGTTCACAAACACACGAACACACACACACACACACACACACACACACACACACACACACACACACACACACACACACACACGATCGAATGCATTACTCCCTGGCGGAGTAATGATGATGTCATCGGCGCCTCCATTATGACGTCATAATTCGACAAGTACAAAACTTCATCCGATCAAGATGAAATTTCTTGAGCATCATCTCGGGATAAATTGGTGGAGAAAAAAATGATGACGTCATCTGGCACATGGTTCGGCCGCCAGATTCGTTTTACTATAAAAGCCTTCAAAACCACTGAAAACACGTCCTGGCGAGGGTCTGTAATCTCTGATCGCTCTTTATTATTATTTAATGGTTCCTTATCCGGTCCATAATTAGTATCTCAAACACCTTCCCCACATCTGAAGCCACACTAACAGGTTTATAGTTCCACAATTCCTCTCTGGTAGTATGGTCGCCAAATTGCATATTTGGGTGGAAACTAGCAAGTCAGTATTGTTACGTGCTCCTTCCCAAACCCCGGTCACGGTGTACCTCTGAGCCCCAAAAGGAGTCACGGCAGAAAGATGTGTTATTATGTGTGCCAATGACCAATGGTGAAACCACACCAATCAATCGATAACAAACACCAAGTATTGTATTAATATCACACAATAATAACAACTTGCACAAGTACAATAAAACTTCAATTACACAACAAACACCATATAATTCCTATGATGGTACCACCAGTTTCTTAACTCAATAACTCACGGAACTCCACGTGAGCGAACTGTAACACCCCCAAAGTCACTGTCACGACACCAGGTCGAAGTCGATCCACGCTCCGGGGATCACAAGAAAAAAGGTCGCACCGAGACCTGAACCCAGGACGGCCGACAGTCGACGCTGCCGCAGAGCCGCTTGGTGAGGTGTCGGGCCGACGTCGGTCAGGCAAAAGTTCACCCCAAAAGGCGACTGGGAATTCACACCTTCGGTTCACCAGAACACCTTCGTTCACACCTTCGCTTCACCAGAACACCTTCGTTCACACCTTCGCTTCACACCTTCGGTTCCCAGTGTGTACCCTGGATTAGAATTAGGTACACCGTATCCCTGCATGTCGTAAAAGGCGACTAAGGGGTTGGCGTCAGGAAGGGCATCCGGCCATAAAAACATTGCCTCAAAAAGAGAACCATGACAATTACAACTACATATGGGCAGAGTACAGCCCGAAGTGGAGATCGGTTTCTGAGGTTTGGGACATGGAATGTAGGGACAATGACAGGGAGATCAGGAGAAGTGGTGGAAGTATTGGTCAGAAGAAGAGTGGACATATGTTGTGTGCAAGAAACGAGATGGAAGGGAAGTGGTGTGAGAATGGTGAAGGGGAGGCAGTGACAGAAATACAAGTTTGTGTGGCAAGGGTGCCTGGAGGGCATGAATGGTGTTGGTGTCCTGTTTTCTGAGGAGTTTGTAGACAGTGTGGTGAGTGTGACGAGAGTGAGTGATAGGTTGATGATGGTGAAAATGATGATTGGAAAGTTCTTGGTGAACGGCATCTCGGGATATGCTCCGCAGGTTGGTCGGAGCGATGAAGAGAAGGACAAGTTCTGGTGTGCGATAGAGAAGCTGATGGAAAACATGAAAGATGAGGAGGTAGGAGGAGACCTAAATGGACATGTGGAAAGGAGTATGGACGGTTTTGAGGGAGTTCATGGGGGTTACGGATATGGTGTGAAAAATGGAGAAGGTGAAAGGATTTTGGAGTTTGCTGATGGAGCTGATTTGTTGATTTGTAATACTCAATTCCAGAAAGAGGATAATAAGCTTGTTACATACACGTAAGGTGGGTCGACGACAACCGTTGACTACCTGATGGTGTGTAGGCGAGATAGGGGGCACCTCCGGGACACAAAGGTGATACCGGGGGAGGAGGCTGTTTCACAGCACCACTTGGTTGTCTGCGACATAAGGGTGAAAGGTGCGAGGAGAGCTCGGCGGGTGAAGTACCAACCAAGAATGAAGGTGTGGAGGTTGAAAGAGGTGACAGTAAGGGAGGCATTAAAAGAGAGGCTGAGTAGGGTAGAGGATGATGTGGTTGAGCTTGAATCTGGTTGGATGTCAATGAAAGATCGTCTGTTGGGAGCCGTTGGTGAGGTATGTGGATGGACAAAAGGACCACCGAGGCACTCGGAAACATGGTGGTGGGATGATGAAGTTGGAAAGAGGATTGACGAGAAGAGGAAGAAGTTCAAAGAGTGGCAGAAGGCGAAGGGTACGGGAGCAGAAACAGCAGAGCATGAAAGTTATAAGGCAGCCAGGAAGGCTGCAAAGAAAGAGGTAGCAAAGGCGCAGGAGGCATGTAGGAAAATGTTCGGAGAACGCTTGGATTCGGAAGAGGGTCAGAGAGCAGTATTCAGGATTGCAAAGCAGATAGCGAAAGAGAGGTGTGATGTGATGGGGGTGAGTTGCTTGAAGGATGAAGTGGGACAAATCGTTGTGGACCCAGATGGAATTAAAGGAAGATGGAAAAGATATATGGAAATGCTGTTGAATACAGAGAATGAATGGGATGGCAACATAGAGAGTAACCCAGTTTTAGGACCGGCAGAGAAGATAACTGAGAAGGAAGTTGAGGAAGCCATAAAAGCAATGAAGAGTAGAAAAGCGGGAGGGCCAACGGGAGTTGTGGGAGATATGTTGAAGGCAGCAGGAAATTGGGGTGTGAAGAGAATGACAGAGATCTGTAATCTGGTGGTGAAAGAAGGCCACATTCCATTGGTTTGGAACAGAGTACCCTCGTCCCTCTATACAAGTGGAAAGGTGACCCTCTGGAGTGTGGCTCGTACCGAGCGATAAAGTTATTGGAGCATGGAATGAAGGTATTGGAAAGGGTGTTGGAGAGGAGGATAAGGAAGAAAGTGAAGATCGACGAAATGCAGTTTGGATTTATGCCAGGAAGAGGAATGACAGACGCGCTTTTCATTGTGAGGCAGTTGCAGGAGAAGTACATGGAGAAAAGGAAGAAGTTGTTTCTTGGGTTTGTTCATCTGGAGAAAGCATTCGATAGGGTTCCACGCAAAGTATTGACATGGGCATTGAGGAAGTTCGGAGTGGAGGAATGGTTGATAAGATTAGTGATGGCAATGTACAAAAGAGCGCGCACAGCTGTAAGGACGAAGGACGGGAACAGTGGTGAGTTTGAGGTGAAGGTGGGAGTGCATCAGGGGTCGGTACTAAGTCCACTACTATTTGTAGCTGTGATGGAGGTGCTGGCTCAGAACGTAAAGGAGGGTTTACCATGGGAGTTGTTGTATGCAGATGATCTGGTGTTGATTGCGGAAAGTATGGATGGACTGAAGGAAAAGCTGAACAAGTGGAAGGAATGTATGGAGACAAAAGGTCTGAAGGTGAATATCAGAAAGACAAAGGTGATGGCAAGTGGTAAAGCATGTGGTGAGGTGGAAAGAACTGGGAAGTGGCCATGTGCTGTGTGCAGGAAGGGTGTCGGAGTGAACTCCATTCAATGTACAATGTGCGCTGAGTGGGTTCATCAAAAATGTAGTGGTCTGAGAGGGTCATTAACCAGTGTGGCAGCTACATTCAAATGCAAGGTGTGCACAGAGGGAGCTGCAGATGGAGGAAATGTTGAGTTGGATCTTGGAGACGGCGTGAAGCTGGAAGGTGTGAAAACATTTTGCTACCTCGGAGACATGCTGAATGGAGAAGGTGGATCAGACTCGGCAACGGTTGCTTGAGTGAGATGTGCATGGAAGAAGTTTCGGGAACTGAGTGGCGTGCTGATGAGGAGGGGAGTGTCGTTGAAGCTGAAGGGAAAGGTGTATGCTGCATGTGTGAGAAGTGTTGTGATTTATGGGAGCGAGACATGGGTAATGAACGTAGAGCAGCAACGAAGGCTGGAAAGGGTGGAAATGCGAATGGTTCGATGGATGTGCGGAGTATCGTTGAGAGAGAGGAAGACAAATGATGAATTGCGAAAGATGATGGGAATAGAGCCTGTGATTGATGCTGTGAAGAGGAACAGGTTGAGATGGTTTGGTCATGTGTTGAGGAAGGATGAAAGTGACTGGTTGAGAAGAGTGATGAAAATGAATGTAGAAGGAAGTAGAGGACGGGGAAGACCGGCCGTAAAATGCATGTTGTTGTGTTGTTGGTTCACCAGACAATGACGCTGACATGAATGAGCAGCAGTTCCCAAACGGAGAACCATGAATTCCCAAGCGAAATCCAGGACACACATGAGAACCAGGCCAACGGCTGGTGCGAGGTGAAAATGGCTGGTGTGAGGTGAAATGGCGGGCGGGCCCGTAGTGGAGGCGTACCGGCTCTCCCGCGATGATTCACTTTCGAAACCAACAGCAAAACCCGTCATGCAGGTTTATCTGCCCCAGCAATAACGACACTGTCACAGGAATCCCTTTCCCGGGGAAACCAATATTCGCTCGTGACCAACATCCACCAGCGTCCGCTCAACACCTCGAAGCAGATCGGCCTTTCTTTCCCGATCTCACTTGATCCGCTCCAGCCTCTTCTTCTTCTTCTTCTTCCGGGTTCTCCCGATCGATTTCATTTTTCTTTTGAAACACGAATTTTTACCTTTGAAGACAATTATCTCCATTTCACTCAAACTGTAACAATAATAGTACATGAAACTAAAAATGCTTCAAGTGGATGACAACCACAAAGACGGAAGTGACGAATCCGTAACACTCCCCACCCTCAAGAAAGAAAGTTTGAACATTGTGAAAACTTTCTTTTCATGCAAAAACCCTCTTTAACAAACAAAAGTAAAACTCACACCCAAAACTACCAATCAACCTATGGCTGATCAACTCACGTGAGCAACAATAACTAATATTCCCCAGAAGAAAGCAACAAAACTTCCAACCAACCTACAGGAATTTTCAAACTTAGTTCACTCTGGATAAAGCATCGGCAACGACATTGTCCCTGCCCTTTACATGTTCAATTTCCAAGTTGAACTCCTGCAAAGACAAAATCCATCTCATCAACCTCTGATTTTTATTTTTCATTTTTTAAATGAAGGTTAAGGGGTTGTGATCAGTGAAGACTTTTAACTCTGGATTCTCTTGCACTCCGACTACAGGCACGACAGGTGAGACAGGACCCAATTTTTTCCCGGGCTTCCTCATAATATTTTTTTCAGTCGGTTGACATGACACAGCTGCTGCTTTTTCCGTCGGTCGGGAGTTGTCACCACGTAATCTGTTTCATTAACCCTCCTTTCGATTGCATTGGGACCAAAATACCTAGCCTGTAGTGGCTGACCTAGAACAGGAAGCAACACTAACACCCGGTCCTCAGGACTGAAATTTCTTGTCATGTCTCACTTTCATTTTATCCTGTGTCACTTTCAAGTTTCCTCTCGCAACTTCACAAGCCTTTGCCAATCTGTGCCTAACCGTTGACACATACTCTACCACTGTTGACTGCGACTCCTCCTGTAGCCACTGTTCTTTCACCAATTTCAGTGGTCCTCGAACAGTGTGTCCAAACACATGTTCAAAAGGACTGAATCCCCATGACTCCTGAACAGATTCCCTCGTAGCAAACAACAATAAGGGTATTCCCTCATCCCAATCCTTGTCACATTCAAAACAGTACGTTCTGATCATATTCTTCAATGTCTGGTGAAACCTTTCGAAGGCCCCTTGGCTCTCGGGATGGTAAGTACTTGATCTTACTTGCTCCACTCCCAAAAGGTGTACCACTTGCTGAAAAAGCATTGACGTGAAATTGGAACCCTGATCAGAGTGGATGACCTTAGGTAGGCCAACCAAAGTGAAAAATTTAATCAAGGCCTTCGCAATAATTGCCGCAGTAATTTTCCTAAGAGGCACTGCTTCTGGGAACCTCATGAAAGCGCACATGATGGTCAGCAAATACTGATGTCCAGCCTTAGTTTTAGGTAAAGGGCCTACACAGTCAATAATGACACGGCTGAATGGCTCTTCAAAAGCTGGAATTGGTTTTAAAGGTGTGGATGGGACTTTCTGATTAGGTTTTCCCATCAGCTGGCAAGAATGGCAAGATGTACAGAACTCCGCCACATCACGTCGCAATCCTGGCCAGAAAAAATGTACCAAAATTCTGTCACATGTCTTGTTCACTCGAAGGTGCCCGGCCAAAGGTGTCTCATGTGCCAAACTCAATATCTCCTTCCGGTACGGCTGTGGCAGCACAATTTGGTAATGAACTTTCCACTCGTCATTTGCTGGCACCTCCGGTGGTCTCCATTTTCTCATGAGTATTTCCCCTTTCATGAAGTAACCAACAGGTATCTTCATCGCCTCTTCCTCTGTAATGGTTTTACCAATCAAACTCCGGAGCTCCGAATCTCTGTGTTGTTCTTCAACAAGTCTCTTTCGGACAAGCACCGTTTGTTCAGCCTCGCTCCCAGATGTCTCCGACGGACACTCCATTTTCTCTTTTGGTCCAGATGCCACCTTTTCCTTAGGTTCATTGATGTCACTCCCTTGCCTTTTACCTCTTCCAGACTTTTCCTCCAATATCTCTATGGAACCCAAATCCACATCACCTTCCTTCTCCTTCTCTTCAGAGCACTTCCTACCCATAGCACGAGTCACTGCACAGGATTGAAAGATACCCGGAATCTCCTGCTCTAACTGTGCTGTGTTATTTTCCATACTGGGCTTTTCAACCAACATCGGATTACCAGAAACTCGACCCCCGGCCAAATCATTCCCAATAATAAAAGAAATTCCCTCTACAGGAAGAGTGGCTTGTAACCCCACAGTGACTGGTCCTGACACCAACTCAGACTTTAAATGGATGACATGAAGAGGAGCTTTAACATAGCCACCAACCCCCTGTAAGAGAACACTAACCCCCGTTGCAGTCTTCTCCGACAATGGCAAAATGCCCTCAAGCATCAAAGATTGATGTGCTCCTGTGTCCCTCAATACCCTAACAGGTCTCTGGTTCGTTAAGTCCCCATCCAGTGACACAAACCCCTCAGAAATAAAAGGTTTGTAACCCTCTTGGACAAGGTCATTCTGTGATGCCGTAACTTTGGCACGGGAACCTTCACAAGGCACTGTCCTCCAAGGACGATTTATCGCATTGGCCAACGCATTCGGAGTTGCACTAGTCTGACTCCGATCCTGATTTTTCCTTTTCAGGGCGTAACATTGGGACATCAAATTCCCAGGTTTCTTGCAAAAAGCGCAAGTAGGCCCGGAGGAAAAACTCGTGGTCTGCCTTGGGCCCCCCGGAAGATAGGTCTGCCTTGGAACTGTCGTCTTCTGATCCCTAAAAGTCGCGGTATCAGATTTTTTCCCCATAGTCCTCTCGGCCGCCTCCATGAAAATTTGTTCTCTGAACCTGATTTACCGTAACTCCCCAGGCTAACTCTAGACGGGAAGTTAGGTTTGTGGAACCCCATCTGGTGTGTCAAGGCATAGTCATCTGCCACTGTTGCTGCCTCATACAACTCCGGTACCTTTTTTCATCCAGATGCACTTTAATGTCCACGTGGACACACTGTTTGAATTCCTCCACCAAGATCAATTGTCGTAAACGGTTGAAGTCTTTCCAAATCTCCTTCGAGTCACACCACCTATCAAACATAGTTTCCTTCATTCTGGCAAACTACACATGGGTCTCACTCTCCCTCTTCCTGGCATTCCTAATTTTTTGTCGGTAAGCTTCAGGGACCAATTCATAGGCTTTGATAATGGCTTTCTTCACTATCTCATAATCTGCACATTGGTCAATCGGTAAAGCCGAATAGATATCTTGAGCTTTACCCACCAGAACACTTTGTACTAAAATAGTCCAGGACCCCACAGGCCATTTAAACATTTGAGCCACCTTCTCAAAGTGTAAAAAGAACTTGGCTACCTCCTTTTCATTGAAGGGTGGAACCAGCCTCACATGCCTACCAACATCCCAAGAGTTCTGACTGGTTGTCGAACTAGCCGGCATGGATACTACTTCTCTCCGTTCCCCCAGTAATTCAAGCTCCTTGAGTTTAAGTTCCCTCTGATACTCCATGTCCCGTTCTTCAATTCCCTTTCGGCTCTCCTTTCCTCTCCTCTTTCCTCGGCTCTTCTCTCCTCGAGTTCGAGTTCCTGTTCTGCTCTTTCTTTTTCGGCTCTCCTTTCCTCTGCTCTTTCCTTTTCTGCTTTCCATTCACACTCTTTTAAACTTTCCTGGCTCTGCAGTTGCATCTCCATTTTCCAGAGCTCCAGATTTCCTTTTTCCTCTGGTAACCAATCCAAGGCTACCTCTTCCCATGTTCCTTGGCCCACTAGAGATTCTACCACCAATGTCTGAATCTCTGCTTTCTTCAGACTAACTCGGACCTCCAAGTTACAATATTTGGCCAATATCACGAGTTCTGATCTTTTTAACACCTGGAACTGTGCCTCATTAGGGGACGTCGCAAAATTTTCTACGTCAAACACCATGGTGACTATTAGTTAGCACTTGTTAACCTTCTCACAAAAGAATTACAAATTTTTCAGAAATACAAATTTGGGAATGTTAGAAAATTCCAAATTTGGGAATTTGGGGAATGTTAGGGAATTCTATCCTGGATGAGCCCCCAATTTCTGTTACGTGCTCCTCCCCAAACCCCTGTCACGGTGTACCTTCGAGCCCCGAAAGGAGTCACGGCAGAAAGATGTGTTATTATGTGTGCCAATGACCAATGGTGAAACCACACCAATCAATCGATACCAAAAACCAAGTATTGTATTAATATCACACAATAATAACAACTTGCACAAGTACAATAAAACTTCAATTGCACAACAAACACCATATAATTCCAATGATGGTACCACCAGTTTATTAACTCAATAACTCACGGTACTCCACGTGAGCGAACTGTAACACCCCCAAAGTCACTGTCACGACACCAGGTCGAAGTAGATCCACGCACTGGGGATCACAAGAAAAAAGGTCGCACCGAGACCTGAACCCAGGACGGCCGACAGTCGACGCTGCAGAAGAGCCGCTTGGTGAGGTGTCGGGCCGACGTCGGTCAGGCAAAAGTTCACCCAAAAGGCGACTGGGAATTCACACCTTCGGCTCACCAGACAATGGCGCTGACATGAATGAGCAGCAGTTCCCAAGCGGAGAATCGCGAATTCCCAAGCGAAATCCACGACACACACGAGAACCAGGCTAACGGCTGGTGCGAGGTGAAAATGGCTTGTGTTCGGTGAAATTGCGGGCGGACCCAAAATGGAGGCGTTCCGGCTCTCCCGCGATGATTCACTTTCGGAACCAACAGCAAAACCCGTCACGCAGGTTTATCTGCCCCAACAATAACGACACTTTCACAGGAATCCCTTTCCCAGGGAAACCAATATTCGCTCGTGACCAACGTCCACCAGCATCCTCTCGACACCTCGAAGCAGATCGGCCTTTCTTTCCCGATCTCACTTGATCCGCTCCAGCCTCTTCTTCTTCTTCTTCTTCCGGTTTCTCCCGATCCATTTCGTTTTTCTTTTGAAACACTAATTTTTACCTTTGAAGACAGTTATCTCCATTTCACTCAAACTGTAACAATAATAGTACATGAAACTAAAAATGCTTCAAGTGGATGACAACCACAATGACGGAAGTGACGAATCCGTAACAGTACATACAAACTTTTTTGGGATTATTGATCTATGGGATGTCTAGAACGATATAAGAGAGGGTGTCAGACAGGTACTGGTACCAGACTTTGAAAATCCAAGATGGCCACCACTGAATCGCACAAATCTACTTATTCTCATATCTTCACAATTACATATGATAAAATTATGAATGAAAAGTCTTTTTACATGTTTTCAGGCATACGGATTCCAATGCTATCATTATTTAGTCAATAAATTACAAATACATTAAGATGTTGGCCATGTGACAAACTGTAGTTTCCTAATACCTTTTTTGGCCTTATTAGATTATGGTATCAGTTTAATGAATGTGTTTTTATGGCGTAGTCCATAGGGCATTGCCGTCTAGAACAGCGTTTGTCTGTCCGTATGTATTGCCCACAAAGTACACCAGTCAGCTGAGGATCTGGTCACATGACAGGGGCACAGCGTTTAGTAACCATTACAGTTGCATATTTTACTAAAAGGAAATATAATAACCTTATGTGGAACTGATGGGGTCCCAGCAGGTGTCATAATGTAGGTAGAAGGTTTCATAAATTCCTCAATACAATTATAATTTTGAAATGCGATTGACACGGACCTTGCTCCCAAATCCGGAAGTGAACGGTTGATGACGATTCGCTGGTTTGATAGTATCTCACTACAATCACGATTTAACATTATATTTTGATATATTAATACTATAGCATTAATTTGTGATTGGAATGACGATGATGCTGTTTGGAATGAAAATATCGAGAACGTGCTGTCATTGCCTGGTCTTGGTTCTTTTACATAGGCAATAGTTGAAGACAGTGATGTCTCGGCACCTCAATGCTACTTCTTCAAAACATACAACAAAGGTGATCAGGTATCAGATACAATCGTCCAGAGCAAACGGATTCACAGAATCATTGACGCAAGTAAGAAGAAGGGTGATTCTCCACACATTGAATTAGAACAACTACAGCAGAATGAGAAATTAACAATATAATGTCACAGGTCATGTGTATCGACATACACATCCTGCCAACATGTAAGAAGATCACTGAAAAAGCATTGGATCAGTGATCAACTCCGTCGGTCTCACAGCGAACCTCACATTACAAGGAATAAATTGGACTTGAGTGGGACATTTGACATCAAGAGGAACTGTTTGATTTGTGGTGCTGCATGTCTGGAGAAGAACCCAAAGAATCTTGCACACTGGAAAAAGTCGTTCTGTGCCGGACAGCAGATCGACCTGGACAGAAAACTTGCAACGTGTACTGAGTATAGTGATCGATTAGAAAATGAGGTGAGAACAAGAGTTTCTGCCACACAATCAGATCTGGATTGAATGTATCACCAGCACTGTTGCACATCATTCATAAGCAAATGAAACATCCAATCCAAACTGCCAAGTCAAGTACAGCCACTGCAGCCAATACCCAGGATGAATCATTTCTGCATGTTGTTTCCGAAATTATTGATAACCTCGGTCGTATGTGGACATCCGTTGAAACACACTTTATCAAGATGTGAGCTTGCTGCAAAACTTATAGGACATGAGCCAGAGAAAATTTGAGTATCAACTTGGGGGACTAATTCCCACCATGATTTTTAGTTACACCCCTGTATGTGTATGAAAATGAATGATGGACGTTTCAAATGAGTCGTTTAATGACATTTTGGAAGCCATCTTTAAAAATGGAAGTGTGGAAAAAAAACAAGAAGAGGAAGTGTGACAGCGAGTCAGAACAACTCTTTTATTTTTCAGATGTACAAGTATAATTTCAAGGTCACAGAAGACCTGTCACCAGGCCCAGATGTGTTTGGGGCAGGGCGTGCAATCCGTGCATTATACGTTCATTATGTCTCACACTTCACAAAAAACATGACACACACACACACACACACACACACACACACACACACACACACACACACACACACACACACACACACACACACACACACACACACACACACACACACACACACACACACACACACACACACACACACACACACACACACACACACACACACACACACACACACACACACACACACACACAATCCATTTATAGTAGAAGCTCAGGGAATTGCACCAACTCCGCTCCTGTGGAGGCCACCACCTTCAAAGCAGATCCATTCAGGCTCTTATCCTCCACTAACCTCATGCAGGCCTCAGCTACTGTTCTTGGCCTGTCAGAAACACGGTTGGACAGGGGATGTTATCCATTCATGGGAACAGGATTGAACAAAACAACTACAGGCTAGGCTATTGATCACAAAATAAATGTGTTCATATTCTTGTTGTGGAGGATCATCACATTGGTCGAAATGTGAGATAACAAACACAAGGTCAGTGAAAGGACACTATTGAAATAATAGGCTGGCAGGAAGGCCTAGTGGTATGTGTACTCGCCACTGAGATATATTGTCTGCATTTGAATTTGGACCCAGCTATAAACTGTCATCCTCGTGTTTTGCACGCAAGGCAAAAAACCGACATGTGAGCCATCGCTCATTTGGATGAGAAACAAGGTGTCCCATCTGGACATTAAATAGCCTGCAGTGTCGCACATTGTGGGGAGTTATCCGTTGCACTCTGGCAAATTTCAAATTATTGTGCCATGTCTCAGAGATGATGCAACGAAGTAATCTCAGAAATGATGCAGGCTGAACTGAAAATTGAATTCCTGGTCCAATATGCATACAATAACGATAACAACACAATAATGACATGAGATATCTGCCTTAGATGTGAATAACAAACATTTCCAAACCAATGAACAGCAGTCTTTTGCATAACATTCATTGCACTCCAGGATCAATTGGTTGCTCACTCAAGTTTCTCATCCCCAAAAAATTGGTTGAAGACTTGCAGATTGCCCAGAGCACATCCAGAGCCCTTGGCTGACATAGAGGTTTGAAGCAATGCGGTGTCTGTCACCGAGGGGCAGAGCAGGTTTACACGCACTTTGACCCCTTCTTCCTTATTGAAGGCCTGTAAATAAAGTATTTGAGTTAAAAACAATATACTCTAGTAGCTCATGGTGGTGTTGTATGCAATTGTATGGCCAGAGCTAAACTCTTCAGGAATCCACTAATTGAAGGTCCAGGAACAATATTTGATTGGTTACACATTTCCCATTGCGGGCGAAATGGGTGAAATGACCACGCCCTTTTTGCGCGAAGTACTACCATCCGCCGTGACTGTATCTCCAGAACGGTTGGACATAGGAGGTTGCCTGACCACTCAAAATGTGCGGAATGGCCACATTATGGGGGGTCAGTAATACATTGTCATATCCAAAAGTCAATGGTTTTTAAGATAATTGCCAAAAACCGATTTCAGCATGTTACGCACCACAATTATTCCTATTGTTCCTGTTCCTATTGTTCAATTACTTGATTCCTGAATAGAAAAGTCTAGCAACAATCTGCATAAAAAACTACAATGAACCCTAATTTAGATGTTTATTGTTTGTTTCATGGCAAGACAAAATTACACAGATCGCGAGTAGGGCTCTTTTCCTAGCTTCACAGCAACAATGAGTGCACTCCAGGATCCACTGAAGTTTGATGTTACAAAGAAGTCATTTGTACCCATCCTTCCATATGTCGCAACCGAAATGGACACAATATTTACATCCATGATTAACTTTCAGGATGTCTTGAAACAAAAGAATGCCGTGTCAGGGGCATTGTGGTCTGATGAAGGGGTGTATACAATCGCCAAGGAAATCCAGCTGTTGAAGCCAGATCAGTTTGGTAACATATTCCTTGGAATGGGACCTTTTCACATGGAGAAGATTGTCATCGCTTGCCTTGGGAAGTTTTTAGGCTGTATCGGTATTGATCTGGCTTTGATTGAGACTGAAGCCTTTGGCAAGCTTGTTGTAGAGAATAGTGTCATGACTGGAGGTCACTATTGCAAAGGCAAGGAGGCAATGAGTCAGATTCTCAGTCAGTCAGTCAGATGAGTCAGATTATCAGAGGTGATGACAGTTCTTATGTTTGAGCAGTTTCAAGCTGACCAGGACAGTACTAGTTGTGAATTAGACCAGCAAATAGAGACCATGGAAACTAAGATGCAGAAGGCTTTAGATGTTGACCATGCAGAGTTCAGAGAGATTTGGGAAGAAAGCAAGATCTTACACGCAGACTTGAAGAAGTCTTTCACAGAATGGAAAGAAACGGCCTGTACTGAGAATGTGAGGTACTGGAGCTTGTTTCTGGATGAGCTGTATCCTATCCTGAGAGATCTGACACACTCTATTCGGCAAGGCATTTAGCATCTTTTCGTTTCAGCTGTGCGGATGTGCATGCCTTTGTTCTTCGGGTTTGGCCGGACAAACTATTGCAAATGGGGTACGCTGTTCCTTGAAGATTGCCTAGACATACAAAGGAAGTTCCCGGGTATCTACCGATGCTTTACAGATGGTGGATGGGTGATGTACCACACTCTCCGACAAGGCAGTGCAGTAGGATTTGACATGGCACTCGAGAAGTGTTACAATAAACCCGCCAAGGTTGCTGGAGGTATCATTGGGATGACTAGACAGAAAGAAGCAGTAGCCTTATGGAATCTCCTAAAGCATGAGAAAGATCTTCATGTGGCACAGCTGCTGGAATGGTGTAACTTGGGAGACAAAGATGACAGTGAACTGAGCCTACACCATGAGTTCAATCCAAATTCTACGAAGATTGGCCATGATCGTGCGAAGACGCTTCTGGATTACATAAAATCCATCAACAATCCGTTCGGCGCTGGAATCAGACTTCAGAACATCTCTACTGAAGCTGACATACCCCAGGAGGTTGTTGACGGATTACTTAAATGCCTGGAAATTGGTGAGAAGAGTTATCAAGAGTTTGTTGAGACCAGATTTCAGGATAAGGAGAAGCACCTACATGATACAATCCCTACCAACCGCAAGACTGTTTTCGTGAAACATACTCCACCCACAGCGAAGAAATCGATGGCGAAAAAGGATGCTGCAGAAACGATTAGGTACATTGACTATGCTAGAGAAAGAGGGTACAGCATGCTAGAACTCCTGAAGTATGAATTGACCAGCACATCCCAGTTCCTCACCACTGAATGTAAAGATGGCATCAAATTGAAGAAGCCCGATAAAGCCTCCTTAACCAGGGAACTTGTCAGTCAACTTCCACAGGAGACGAGGAATGTAAAGAGTGACGCTCAGATGACAATAGTGGACTTCATGGCACTTGTGCGTAAACTAGCGATGAAAAAGATGGGCCTTCACACATTCGGGGAATTGGCTGAGAGTCTTTCCAACAGCATTCTTGCTACAGGCTCCAAGCCCACAAGAATAGACATTATATTTGATGTTTATCTAAAATTAATCCCCAAAAAAATATCCATCAACTATAGTGCCTTTTTTCTACATTCCCTAAACTCTCCTGCACTCCAGCCTCCATCCAGCGTCCTTAAACGTATTTTTAACTCGAAGGTCACAAGAAACTCATTTTGCAATAAATGTTCGTTTCCCATAAATCGCACACTTTCAAAAATCCAATCTCACCCCTCCCCTCCAAATCTTCCCCATAACCCCTCCCCTCCAAATCTTCCCCATCACCCCTCCCCTCCAAATCTTCCCCATCACCCATCCCTTTCAAATCTCCCCCCTTGCCCCCTCCCTCCTAAACTACCCCCTCACCCCTCCCCGCCAAGACGCCCCCTCGCCCCTCCCCTCCTAGACTCCTGCCTCACCCCTCCCCTCCAAATCTCCCCCATATCCCATCCCTTTCAAATCCCTCCCCTTGTCCCTTCCCTCCCAAACTCCCCCATCACCCCTCCCCTTCAAATCTCCCCACCCTCATTGCTTCTCAATTTCCCCCCTCTCACTCCCCCTCCTCAAAGCGTCCTCCCCGCTTCTTCCCCCTTCAAACTCTCACCTCCATCTCCCCAAACCTTCTGCCTCGCTCTTCCCCCTCCTCAAATAACACCTCATTGTGGCTCACCCAATCACCATCAAACCTTTTGTCCGCCCCATCCTTCCCTTTCTCCGAGCTATTCTGAAATCTCTGACACACCTTCAACAGCTCTCCCTATCTCTTCCACCTCTTCCACATCTTACCCTACCCCTCCTCCCCCCTGTTCTGTATCTGATGCTCCCCCTTCCTCTTCATTAACGGTATGGACCTCAAACATCCGGGGCCTTCGTTCAAACTTAACTGATCTCTCCATACAGGTTGCTTCTGTCAAACCAGACGTGATCTGCTGAACAGAAACTTTCCTCCTTTATGATGTCTCTGATTCCATAGTATCTCTCCCGGGCTACTCCCTCCTCCGGTATGATAGACCTGAGCCTCGTCCTGGAGGCGGGGTTGCTATCTTTATCAAAAACTCTCTTCCTCACTCGCCCTGCACTGCACTCTCTCCACCTCACCCCCAGGAATACCTCTGGCTACGGCTTCCCCTTCGCTCCCACCTCTTGTTCATATGTGTGTTGTACCATCCACCAAACAGTGATGACTCCATCTACATCTCGCTGTCTGATGATATGGACCAACTTCTATCTACTCATCCCAACTCTCTCTTCCTCATATGTGGTGATTTCAACTGTCATCATGCCAGTTGGCTGGGTGTGGGTACCTCTCTCACCAGCCATGGCTCCTCAGCAAAGGACTTCTGCGACTCACTGGGACTGACACAATCTGTCAATTTCCCGACCCGGATCTCAGTCAACGGAACATCTTCTCTTCTGGACTTGGTTATGACTAACTTCCCTGAAAATGTCTGCTGCTCTTCTTCTGCTCCGATCGGATCATCTGATCATGTCCTTGTTAAAGTGGACATCTCTCTGACCATCCTCAGGGAGCCTGCTCAGCGTCGACGAGTCTGGCATTTCACTCAGGCCAACTGGCACGGTCTTCAAGCAGCCATCAATCATCTGGACTGGTCTCCCATCTCTACCACCTCTGACATCAACTCATCCTGGGAATTCTTCCAAAGTAAATTGCTCTCTCTCATGCACAGATTTATCCCATCTCGTCTTCAGTTGTCATACCCTTCCTCCCGTCCATGGTACACGGAATCTTGTGGTGAGGCTGTTGCCCAGAAACAACTTGCCTTCGTCTCCTGGAAAGCAAATCCAACGGAAGGAAATCTCATTTCCTTTCACAAAGCCCGAAACAAGTGTGCGTCCACCCTCAGGAGAGCCAGGAAACAATATCTCTCCGTTCTCAAGACCGAACTCTCTTATCTGTCTCCCTCTTCCAAATCCTGGTGGCGTCTGGTCAAATCCGTTTCTGGTGTTTGTTCCCCCTCCATCCCCTCCCTTACCTCAAACGGCTACACAGCTGACTCCGCACGTGAAAAAGCTGAATGCCTCAACTCTGTGTTTGCCTCTAAATCTTGTGTCCCAAACCCATCCCTCTCTGTACCCACCATACCCAGTCGTACCCTGCTGCTCCTGGACTCCGTGTCCTTTCCTCCTGACAAGGTGGAAAAGTTTCTGTCAACCCTCGACTCTGATTCTGCAACTGGACCCGACGGCATCAGCCCACGGGTCCTAAAATCCTGCTCTGCTGCTCTATCTGACCCTCTCTCTGTTCTCTTCACCCTCTCTTTTGCTCAAGGTCAACTGCCATCTGCTTGGAAATCAGCCAACATCACCGCTTTGCACAAAAAAGGTGCAAAAACAGATCCTAGCAACTACAGACCAATCAGCCTTCTCCCAATTATCAGCAAAGTCATGGAATCCATCATTGCTTCGGATATGAAATCTTTCCTCTTCTCCAATGGCTTGATCTCTGATCATCAATTTGGTTTCAGACCAGGTCACTCTACTCTGGACATGCTGCTTCTGCTGTCTCAACAATGGATGGTGGTCCTCAATGCCAAACAGGAAATTAGAGCTGTCTCCCTCGACATATCACGTGCCTTCGACACGGTCTGGCACCCCGCTCTGCTCACCAAACTCTCCTCCTTTGGTATCCATGGAAATCTCCACGCATGGCTGGCGGACTTCCTCTCTAGTCGTCGTCAACGTGTGGCCCTGAATGGGTTTCTCTCATCTCCTCTTCCTGTTCAGGCTGGAGTTCCCCAAGGCAGTGTTCTGGGCCCCGTGCTTTTTCTGGTCTTCATCAATGATCTCTCTGACTCTCTCGAAAATCCTCTCTATCTCTTTGCTGATGACTCCACTCTCTGCCGCTCCATTCCTCTTCCCTCAGATCGGCAGTCTGCTGCCTCCTCACTCTCTGAAGACCTGGACAAAATCACAGACTGGTCAAACAAGTGGAACATGTCTTTCAATCCTGACAAATCTCACACTCTTACTATGTCTCTCCGAAAAGATCGACTGGACAACCCTCCCATCTACTTTCTCAACAATCCTCTCCAAGAAGTTCTGTCGCTCAAGATTTTGGGTCTCACTATCTGCCATGATCTTTCTTGGGAAAACCACATTTCCAAGCTGGCCTCCAAAGCCAGTCGCCGACTGGGCATCCTCCGTCGTGCGAAGTCCTTCCTCGGCACACCTGAGCTCCTCACCACATACAAGGCTTTCATCCGCAGCTCAATGGAATACGGTTCTCCCCTATGGGCCGGTGCTCCTGCCTCACACCTAGCTCGGCTTCACACTGTTGAAACCAAAGCTTTCAGAATTATTGGAATCTCCCGCGATGAAGCTATCTCTGAGGGCCTTTCACTCACTCACCGCAGGCAGGTAGGTGGTCTTTCTGTCTTCTACCGACTCCTCTCCGGCCTTGCACCCCCAGCTCTCTCTGTGCTCTGTCCCCCAAATATTCCTACAGGTCGCACAAGATCTGCCAGCAACCCTCTGATGGTTAAACTGCCGAAATCTCGGCTCTCTGCTCACCTTCAGTCTTTCATTCCTCTTTTCTCCCGCCTCTGGAACAAACTCCCTCACTCCCTTCAATCCCACTCCTCCCTCCAGGTCTTTAAAACAGCTGTTCACCACCATCTCTTATCTTCCCCCATCCAAAACCTTGATCTTTTCTACCCCCGCTAATTCACCCCAGATCCACCTTGTTTGAAATTCCAACTTCTTTCCTGGAAGTCCTGGCAGTGTCCATATGTTTTATACCTCTCCCACCGCCCCCTTCCCATGCCCCCCCCCCAAAGCCCTCGCCCTCTCTCAGATCTCTCGATGTCTCCATGTCTCTCGGTCCCTGCTCTCAAATGTTGTGTTTGTGTCCTTCCCCCTCTCTCCCCATCTTGTCTACCGCTCCCGATGTTATATGTTTTATGTGTCGGTTTGTCTTTCTGTGTGATTAATGTTCGCTCTTTCACGAGCCTCGATCTTGTATACAAACAAAAAAAAAAAACCAAAAAAAAAAACCATCAATCAAGCTAATGGAGCAGGCACAGAGAAGTTCTTCAGAACAAATCACTATCACCATTAGGTCTGACAATCAGAAACTCCCTGTCGATCTTGCTATGTTCTGGAGCTCAATGTTGAACAAAGTTCGGCTGCAGGAGTATGTCTTCAAGTGGATGCTGCAGAATGTCGAATCGGACAAGGAGATCTTCTTTGCAGGAGTATATGGGGGTGAATGCAGGAAACTGTTAGCTGGCATTGAAACACAGATCACAGAGCTCTCAAGCAACCAGGAAGAAGCCGACGACAGAATCATGTTCCATATTAATGATGGTGTTGTGAAACACGGGGTTCAATCAGTATTGGTTGACTCACCTGACACAGATGTCTTTATCAACCTCATCTTCCACTTCAACAAAACCTGGCAACTACAAAAGCTGTACGTGAAGCTTGGTAACCGGAAAACAAAGAAAACTGTACCAGTCCACCTGTTGGTTAATCAACTGGACAACGGTTTGGTGTCGTGTCTCCCAGCCATTCATGCTCTCAGCAGTTGCGACAGTACCAGCAAGGTGGGTCCAAAGCTGTCTGGCCTGAAAGCATCCATGGATCTCTCCCTACTGGAAGGGTTTGGTGAAGAAGAACTGTCACCACAGATGACAAGCAATGCTGAAAAGTTCCTTGTGTCTGGGTTAAAGAAGACCGACTGTTCCACTTTCGATGGGAGCAGTACCACAACTCCAAGAAAGAACTGGACTTCAACCAGCTTATGTGCTGTTCATCAACGATACAAGAACACATAAAGCGAGCATATTTGCAGTGTAAGATGTGGTTGCAAGCCCCAACTCCTGCAGTCACCAAACCAGATCCACTCCAGTATGGGTATGAAGCAACGGATGTTGGCATAACACCAGTGATTCTGCCAGTATCGTGCAGGCCCGATGACCTGCCCCCTCCATGCAAATGCCCAACATCATGTATGAGTACCAAAACGTGCACTTGCAGTGAAAGGAACATAAATTGTGTGACGTTTTGTGGCTGTAGTAAAGCCAAAAAGTGTAGAAATCCAAATAATTAAATTCCAAAATAGGAACAATATGCAAAAGGTACAACAGGGACAATATGATAAAGTGTCATACATATGTTGTGGCCTTGGTGGTATTGTATAATTGTGGTGCGTAACATGCTGAAAACGGTTTTTGGTAATTATCTTAAAAACCATTGACGTTTGGATATGACAATGTATTACTGACCCCCCATAATGTGGCCATTCCGCACATTTTGAGTGGTCAGGCAACCTCCTATGTCCAACGGTTCTGGAGATACAGTCGCGGCGGATGGTAGTACTTCGTGCAAAAAGGGCGTGGTCATTTCACCCATTTCGCCCGCAATGGGAAATGTGTAACCAACCAAAAATTGTTCCTGGACCTTCAATTAGTGGATTCCTGAAGAGTTTAGCTCTGGCCATACAATTGCATACAACACCCCCATGAGCTACTACAATAATATTAATGTAAACCAGTAAAACATTTAGAACAAGAAGGTCACTCGGTACAGCCCACAGCTCCACCAGGCTGAACAGTTTACATTTTGTATCCCACTGATAAGCTAGATATGCATTCAGTCCTATACCAAAATCTAATCAGCTCGTCACCGACACAATTCAACCACCAAATCTGTCCATATCCAGCTCACAGCTAGGATATTTTGAGATACCCAGCTCACAGCTAGGATATTTTGAGATACCCAGCTCACAGCTAGGATATTTTGAGATACCCAGCTCACAGCTAGGATATTTTGAGATACCCAGCTCACAGCTAGGATATTTTGAGATACCCAGCTCACAGCCAGGATATTTTGAGATATCCAGCTCACAGCTAGGATATTTTGAGATATCCAGCTCACAGCTAGGATATTTTGAGATACCCAGCTCATGGCTCGAATATTTTGACATACCCAGCTCACAGCCAGGATATTTTGAGATACCCAGCCCACAGCCAGGATATTTTGAGATACCCAGCTCACAGCCAGGATATTTTGAGATATAAAGCTCACAGCCAGGATGTTTTGAGATACCCAGCTCATGGCTCGAATATTTTGAGATACCCAGCTCACAGCCAGGATATTTTGAGATATCCAGCTCACAGCCAGGATATTTTGAGATATACAGCTCATAGTTAGGATATTTTGAGATACCCAGCTCAAAGCCAGGATATTCTGAGATACTGAGCTCACAGCCAGGATATTTTGAGATGTCCAGCTCACAGCCAAGATATTTGGAGATGTCCAGCTCACAGCCAGGATATTCTGAGATACCCAGCTCACAGCCAAGATATTCTGAGATACCCAGCTCACAGCCAGGATATTTTGAGATACCCTGCTCACAGCCAGGATATTTTGAGATACCCAGCTCACAGCCAGGATACTTTGAGATACCCAGCTCACAGCCAGGATATTTTGAGATAGCCAGCTCCCAGCCAGGATATTTTGAGATATCCAACGCACAGCCAGGATATTTTGAGATACCCAGCTCACAGCAAGGATACTTTGAGATACCCAGCTCACAGCCAGGATATTTTGAGATGCCCAGCTTACAGCCAGGATATTTTGAGATATCCAACGCACAGCCAGGATATTTTGAGATACCCAGCTCCCAGCCAGGATATTTTGAGATCTCCAGCTCATAGTTAGGATATTTTGCGATCTCCAGCTCACAGCCAGGATATTTTGAGATCTCCAGCTCACAGTTAGGATATTTTGAGATATCCAACTCACAGCCAGGATATTTCGAGATACCCAGCTCACAGCCAGGATATTTTGAGATCTCCAGCTCACAGTTAGGATATTTTGAGATATCCAACTCACAGCCAGGATATTTTGAGATACCCAGCTCACAGCCAGGATATTTTGAGATACCCAGCTCACAACCAGGATGTTTTGAGATACCCAACTCACAGCCAGGATATTTTGAGATACCCAGCTCACAGCCAGGATATATTGAGATACCCAGCTCACAGCCAGGATATTTTGAGATACCCAGCTCCCAGCCAGGATATTTTGAGATACCCAGCTCACAGCCAGGACATTTTGAGATACCCAGCTCACAGCCAGGATATTTTGAGATCTCCAGCTCACAGCCAGGATATTTTGAGATCTCCAGCTCACAGTTAGGATATTTTGAGATATCCAACTCACAGCCAGGATATTTTGAGATACCCAGCTCACAGCCAGGATGTTTTGAGATATCCAACTCACAACCAGGATATTTTGAGATACCCAGCTCCAAGCCAGGATATTTTGAGATATCCAACTCACAGCCAGGATATTTTGAGATATCCAGCTCACAGCCAGGATATTTTGAGATCTCCAGCTCACAGTTAGGATATTTTGAGATATCTAACTCACAGCCAGGATATTTTGAGATACCCAGCTCACAGCCAGGATGTTTTGAGATACCCAACTCACAGCCAGGATATTTTGAGATACCCAGCTCACAGCCCGGATATTTTGAGATATCCAACTCACAGCCAGGATATTTTGAGATACCCAGCTCACAGCCAGGATATTTTGAGATACCTAGCTCCAAGCCAGGATATTTTGAGATCTCCAGCTCACAGTCAGGATATTTTGAGATCTCCAGCTCACAGCCAGGATATTTTGAGATCTCCAGCTCACAGCCAGGATATTTTGAGATACCCAGCTCACAGCCACGATATTTTGAGATACCCAGCTCACAGCCAGGATGTTTTGAGATACCCATCTCACAGCCAGGATATTTTGAGATCTCCAGCTTACAGTTAGGATATTTTGAGATATCCAACTCACAGCCAGGATATTTTGAGATATAAAGCTCACAGCCAGGATGTTCTGAGATACCCAGCTCATGGCTCGAATATTTTGACATACCCAGCTCACAGCCAGGATATTTTGAGATATACAGCTCACAGTTAGGATATTCTGAGATACCCAGCTCACAGCCAGGATATTCTGAGATGTCCAGCTCACAGTTAGGATATTCTGAGATACCCAGCTCACAGCCAGGATATTTTGAGATATCCAGCTCCCAACCAGGATATTTTGAGATCTCCAGCTCCCAGCCTTGATATTTTGAGATCTCCAGCTCACAGTTAGGATATTTTGAGATATCCAACTCACAGCCAGGATATTTTGAGATACCCCGCTCACAGCCAGGATATTTTGAGATATCCAGCTCCCAGCCAGGATATTTTGAGATCTCCAGCTCCCACCCAGGATATTTTGAGATATCCAACTCACAGCCAGGATATTTTGAGGTCTCCAGCTCACAGTTAGGATATTTTGAGATACCCAGCACACAGCCAGGATATTTTGAGATCTCCAGCTCACAGTTAGGATATTTTGAGATACCCAGCTCACAGCCAGGATATTTTGAGATCTCCAGCTTACAGTTATGATATTTTGAGATCTCCAACTCACAGCCAGGATATTTTGAGATACCCAGCTCACAGGCAGGATGTTTTGAGATATCCAACTCACAGCCAGGATATTTAGAGATCTCCAGCTCCCAGCCAGGATGTTTTGAGATATCCAGCTCACAGCCAGGATATTTTGAGAAAAACCAGCTCACAGCCAGGGTATTTTGAGATACCCAGCTCACAGCCAGGATATTTTGAGATACCCAACTCACAGCCAGGATATTTTGAGATCTCCAACACACAGACAGGATATTTTGAGATACCCAGCTCACAGCCAGGATATTTTGAGATATCCAGTTCACAGCCAGGATATTTTGAGATATCCAACTCACAGCCAGGATATTTTTAGATATCCAGCTCACAGCCAGGATATCTTGAGATACCCAGCTCACAGCCAGGATATTTTGAGATATCCAGTTCACAGCCAGGATATTTTGAGATATCCAATTCACAGCCAGGATATTTTGAGATATCCAGCTCACAGCCAGGATATTTTGCGATACCCAGCTCACAGCCAGGATATTTTGAGATATCCAGCTCACAGCCAGGATATTTTGAGATCTCCAGCTCACAGCCAGGATATTTTGAGATCTCCAGCTCACAGTTAGGATATTTTGAGACACCCAGCTCACAGCCAGGATATTTTGAGATCTCCAGCTCACAGTTAGGATATTTTGAGATACCCAGCTCACAGCCAGGATATTTTGAGATCTCCAGCTTACAGTTAGGATATTTTGAGATATCCAACTCACAGCCAGGATATTTTGAGATACCCAGCTCACAGGCAGGATGTTTTGAGATATCCAACTCACAGCCAGGATATTTTGAGATCTCCAGCTCACAGCCAGGATGTTTTGAGATATCCAGCTCACAGCCAGGATATTTTGAGATACCCAGCTCACAGCCAGGATATTTTGAGATACCCAGCTCACAGCCAGGATATTTTGAGATCTCCAACACACAGACAGGATATTTTGAGATACCCAGCTCACTGCCAGGATATTTTGAGATATCCAGTTCACAGCCAGGATATTTTGAGATACCCAGCTCACAGTTGGGATATTTTGAGAAATCCAGCTCACAGCCAGGATATTTTGAGATCTCCAGCTTACAGTTAGGATATTTTGAGATCTCCAGCTTACAGTTAGGATATTTTGAGATCTCCAACTCACAGCCAGGATATTTTGAGATACCCAGCTCACAGGCAGGATGTTTTGAGATATCCAACTCACAGCCAGGATATTTTGAGATCTCCAGCTCACAGTCAGGATATTTTGAGATATCGAACTCACAGCCAGGATATTTTGAGATACCCAGCTCACAGCCAGGATATTTTGAGATATCCAGCCCACAGCCAGGATATTTTGAGATCTCCAGCTCACAGCCAGGATATTTTGAGAACTCCAGCTCACAGCCAGGATATTTTGAGATATCCAGCTCACAGCCAGGATATTTTGAGCTACCCAGCTCACAGCCAGGATTGTGTTATGTCTGGGGGTAAAGCAAAATCTAGAGCTTGGTAGATCTGTACAGGTAGATATTCGACTGTCGCGATAGGGAATCTACCTGTAATAAGTTCTTCATGTTTAGGCGTTTGTCGAGGTAAGATGTATGATTGTGGATCTACCAGGAGATTCGTGTGATAGTTAGATAGGGATTAAAAGATAACGCCCCTGTGAGTCTCACCTAGTAGTCATACCTTTGTCCATTATGGCACGGCAAACCATATAAACACTTAGTTAGGTCCCTAGCGCAACATTAAATAATTCCTCCCCCCTGACATGACTTTGGAAGAGAATAGACGGGAAATCGGGCTGGAACACCGCCACAATCGGCCACCACCGTTTACACCTCCGCAAGGCCTACGAACCTCGCATAGCATATGCTATGACCGGTGACCACGGAATCGGGGTACGGGAGCGGGAGTGAAGAGAGCGGCAGTGATGCAGAGGGTGTGACCTGGACGAGGCGGCGAGCCGGGGGAGGCTCTGATAGGCTGAGGGGTAGCCAATGTGACGTCATCGGCCAAGAGATATTAGTGAGCACCGGACGCCATTTTCGGCAGTTGGCTGCCAGGCGAGTTGAAGGAGTTGAGTTGAGCAGTCCCGCAGTGCAGTTCGGAGGTGCGCTGAACTAAGTTCAGTCCCGGTGTGAGTTCGGTCCAGTTCAGTTCGGAAGAGTCTGGAGAAAGCGAACTCGGATTTGAACCATAGTGTGCAGTCGCACCTGCGCTCTCTCTCCCCCTTTTCGCCATTCCTCTTGGTTCTGGAGTTTGTGCTCGCGTTGGAGATCGACGATGCGTTGAGCTTTTGGTGCATGGTGCTCGGCCTTGTGGGACTTGGAGCGAGGGACGTCGTGGTGTGCGATCGGGCCAGAAGGAGCGGTGTTGGACGGCAGCCACAAAGACGACGAAAGACCAGATAAGCCCGCATCCGCGTACATTTTGAACGACGTGACGTGTTCTTTTCGTAATTCATCTCCCTCGTTTTGTGTTTGATATCAGTCGTGTGGGGACGTCCCGATTTAGGATATTAGATTTACTGGCACGTGCTTTTTCCTGTCTTGCTTTTATATAATAAATCCTTATATTATTTTCTGTATATATCTGAACGCAGTTTCCTGGGTGTTTGATTTTCATAGCTAAGACTGCGGGGTTCTCGTCGTTTCCCTCCATCCTGCGCACTTTGATTAGAATCCGCTATTGAGGTTTCGCCTCAGGAGAGTAAAGCCTCGTAATCGGCTATCCGCAACTTTGATGTTAATCGGAGTTGTGTGACATTTGGTGTCAGGAGTGGGATTCGAACCCGTCGGACAAATTTTTTTGTCCACGGCGAGACATCGACACGGTCGGGCGTACATTGCGCCCGACGTTCGAACGCAAATTTTTTATAGGTGAGGCGGAGAAATTTAATACTAATAATAATCAATTGGGCATACGGAACGCGATATCGTGTCTTCGTCAAATTTAAATTGTGTTTTTGGAATTAAAATAAATACGCCCGCGGGAAACAATCTTCCGGAAGGCGGATGTCGGAGATTGACGAAATGGATGTACGCAGCGAGGCTTCCGTTAGTGAAGGGAGTGAGCTGGAAATAGGGGATTTGAAGTAGAGGTGAGCCTTGGACGTCCTGAGTACCAACCTACCCCCCTCCCCTACCGGGGAGTCGGGAGCAGTAGGAGCGGCCCCGACGAGCGACCAGATGTTGGGTCAATTGCTTCGGAAAATCAAAGGCATGGAAAAGAACAGTGAGCGATTGGGAAAGCAGATGGGAGACATGAACGCACAGAGTGAGCGAGCAAGTCGGGAATTGAATGACAAAATTCATGGGTTGGAAAATAAAAAGGAGGGAATGAGTAATGATATGGGAGAAATGAAAAGTGGGTTGGAAAATAAAATGGAGGGAATGAGTAAGGAGATGGGAGAAATGAAAAACAAAATGGAGTCCCAGGGGAATGAATGTAGGGAAGGAATGAAGGAAATGAGTGACCAAATTAATGAATTAAAAGGGGAAATGAATGATCAGAACGAGCAATTGGAGAACAAAATTAATGCCCAAACCAAAAAACATGGAGGGGCAAATGGACAAATTAAAGGGGGGATTGAAAGAACAGATTGAAGGGATGGACAGCAAAATTGAGGGATTGGAGGGAAAAATGAATGAACAAATGAAGGAAAGGATTTGAAAAATTGGAAGGCAAATTGGGAATTGCAGCGGGAGCGGCATGTGTAGAGGTGAATGTGGAGTGTCCACAGGTAAATGGGGAATGTGCACAGGTGAGTGTGGAGTGTGCACAGGTAAATGGGGAAGTCCTGATTGTGGCATGGGAACAGGTAGATGGGGAATGCCAACAGGTGAGCGTGGAGTGCCAAAATTGTAAGAGGGAGTGTTTCCCACATTCTGGCCTGGTTGTTTGTCGGGACCGGGTGGATGCCACAACACCTCAACAGGGGGATGAATTTGGAATTGTGCAGCACCAGGGCGATTGTGCGGAGCAAGAGGGGGTCGAGTTTTTGGGGGTCCGTGCAATGGAGCCGGACCGGGTATTTATTGGGGATATTGATCAATGGTGTCAGGAGTGGGATGTGTTATGTCTGGGGGTAAAGCAAAATCTAGAGCTTGGTAGATCTGTACAGGTAGGTCTTCGACTGTCGCGATAGGGAATCTACCTGTAATAAGTTCTTCATGTTTAGGCGTTTGTCGGGGTAAGATGTATGATTGTGGATCTACCAGGAGATTCGTGTGATAGTTAGATAGGGATTAAAAGATAATGCCCCTGTGAGTCTCACCTAGTAGTCAAACCTTTGTCCATTATGGCACTGCAAACCATATAAACACTTAGTTAGGTCCCTAGCGCAACATTAAATAATTCCTCCCCCCTGACATGACTTTGGAAGAGAATAGACGGGAAATCGGGCTGGAACACCGCCACAATCGGCCACCAACGTTTACACCTCCGCAAGGCCTACCAACCTCGCATAGCACATGCTATGACCGGTGACCACGGAGTCGGGGGATGGGAGCGGGAGTGAAGAGAGCGGCAGTGACGCAGAGGGCGTGACCTGGACGAGCCGGCGAGCCGGGGGAGGCTCTGATAGGCTGAGGGGTGCGGCAATGTGACGTCATTGGCCAAGAGATATTAGCGAGCACCGGACGCCATTTTCGGCAGTTGGCTGCCAGGCGAGTTGAGGGAATCGAGTTGAGCAGTCCCGCAGTGCAGTTCGGAGGTGCGCTGAACTAAGTTCAGTCCCGGTGTGAGTTCGGTCCAGTTCAGTTCGGAAGAGTCTGGAGAAAGCGAACTCGGATTTGAACCATAGCGTGCAGTTGCACCTGCGCTCTCTCTCCCCCTTTTCGCCATTCCTCTTGGTTCTGGAGTTTGGGCTCACATTGGAGATCGACGACGCGTGGTGCTTTTGGTGCGTGGTGCTCGGCCTTGTGGGACCTGGAGCGAGGGACCTCGTGGGACCTGGAGCGAGGGACCTCGTGGTGTGCGATCGGGCCGGAAGGAGCGGTGTTGGACGGCAGCCACAAAGACGACGAAAGACCAGATAAGCCCGCATCCGCTTACATTTTGCACGACGTGACATGTTCTTTTCGTAATTCATCTCCCTCGTTTTGTGTTTGATATCAGTCGTATGGGGACGTCCCGATTTAGGATATTAGATTTACTGGCGCGTGCTTTTTCCTGTCTTGCTTTTATATAATAAATCCTTATATTATTTTCTGTATATATCTGAACGCAGTTTCCTGAGTGTTTGATTTTTATAGCTAAGACTGAGGGGTTCTCGTCGTTTCCCTCCATCCTGCGCGCTTTGATTGGAATCCGCTATTGAGGTTTCGCCTCAGGAGAGTAAAGCCTCGTAATCGGCTATCCACAACTTTGATGTTAATCGGAGTTGCGTGACAATATTTTGAGATCTCCAACTCACAGCCAGAATATTTTGAGATATCCAGCTCACAGCCAGGATATTTTGAGATATCCAACTCACAGCCAGGATATTTTGAGATCTCCAACTCACAGCCAGAATATTTTGAGATATCCAACTCACAGCCAGGATATTTTGAGATCTCCAACTCACAGCCAGGATATTTTGAGATCTCCAACTCACAGCCAGGATATTTTGAGATATCCAACTCACAGCCAGGATATTTTGAGATATCCAACTCACAGCCAGGATATTTTGAGATACCCAACTCACAGCCAGAATATTTTGAGATACCCAACTCACAGCCAGAATATTTTGAGATAGCCAGCTCACAGCCAGGATATTTTGAGATCTCTACCTCACAGCCAGGATATTTTGAGATACCCAGCTCACAGCCAGGATATTTTGAGATACCCAACTCACAGCCAGAATATTTTGAGATAACCAGCTCACAGCCAGGATATTTTGAGATATTGAGATTTGAGATATCACAACCTGGTGTTGGCTTAGCGGTTAGGGTGCCGGCTTGAGATCCTAGGATCCTAGGTTCGAATCCCGGTCGATCGCTGAATTAACGCCAGGGGGGTTGACTCAGCCTGTCATCCTTCCGTGGTCGGCAAATTGAGTACCAGCTTGCTGGGATGAATGATCACGGTGTGTACCCTGATTTAGAATAAGTATACCGTATCCCTGCGCATCGTAAGAGCGTGACCAAGGGTTGGCGTCAGGAAGGGCATCCGGCCATAAAAACATTGCCTCAAACAGGGAACCATGATTGTCATGGGGCCCGCAAGGCTAACCCCAGCTCTAGCGGGGAAAAATGGCCTTAAAACGATCATTCATACATATTCAACTCACAGCCAGGATATTTTGAGATCTCCAACTCACAGCCAGGACATTTTGAGATACCCAACTCACAGCCAGGATGTTTTGAGATATCCAACTCCCAGCCAGGATATTTTGAGATACCCAGCTCACAGCCAGGATATTTTGAGATACCCAGCTCACAGCCAGGATATTTTGAGATACCCAGCTCACAGCCAGGATATTTTGAGATACCCAACTCACATCCAGGATGTTTTGAGATATCCAACTCCCAGCCAGGATATTTTGAGATACCCAGCTCACAGCCAGGATATTTTGAGATACCCAGCTCACAGCCAGGATATTTTGAGATACCCAGCTCACAGCCAGGATATTTTGAGATACCCAGCTCACAGCCAGGATATTTTGAGATACCCAGCTCACAGCCAGGATATTTTGAGATACCCAGCTCACAGCCAGGATATTTTGAGATACCCAGCTCACAGCCAGGATATTTTGAGATACCCAGCTCACAGCCAGGATATTTTGAGATACCCAGATCACAGCCAGGATATTTTGAGATACCCAGCTTACAGCCAGAATATTTTGAGATACCCAGCTCACAGCGAGGATATTTTGAGATACCCAGCTCACAGCCAGGATATTTTGAGATACCCAGCTCAAAGCCAGGATATTTTGAGATACCCAGCTCACAGCCAGGATATTTTGAGATACCCAGCTCACAGCCAGGATATTTTGAGATACCCAGCTCAAAGCCAGGATATTTTGAGATACCCAGCTCACAGCCAGGATATTTTGAGATACCCAGCTCACAGCCAGGATATTTTAAGATACCCAGCTCACAGCCAGGATATTTTGAGATCTCCAGCTCACAGCCAGGATATTTGATACCCAGCTTACAGCCAGGATATTTTGAGATACCCAGCTCACAGCCAGGATATTTTGAGATACCCAGCTCACAGCCAGGATATTTTGAGATACCCAGCTCACAGCCAGGATATTTTGAGATAACCAGCTCACAGCCAGGATATTTTGAGATACCCAGCTCACAGCCAGGATATTTTGAGATACCCAACTCACAGCCAGGATATTTTGAGATCTCCAGCTCACAGCCAGGATATTTTGAGATCTCCAGCTCACAGCCAGGATATTTTGAGATACCCAGCTCACAGCCAGGATATTTTGAGATACCCAGCTCACAGCCAGGATATTTTGAGATACCCAACTCACAGCCAGGATATTTTGAGATCTCCAGCTCACAGCCAGGATATTTTGAGATACCCAGCTTACAGCCAGGATATTTTGAGATACCCAGCTCACAACCAGGATATTTTGAGATACCCAGCTCACAACCAGGATATTTTGAGATACCCAGCTCACAGCCAGGATATTTTGAGATACCCAGCTGACAGCCAGGATATTTTGAGATACCCAGCTCACAGCCAGGATATTTTGAGATACCCACCTCACAGCCAGGATATTTTGAGATCTCCAACTCACAGCCAGGATATTTTGAGATACCCAGCTTACAGCCAGGATATTTTGAGATACCCAGCTCACAACCAGGATATTTTGGGATACCCAGCTCACAGCCAGGATATTTTGAGATACCCAGCTCACAGCCAGGATATTTTGAGATACCCAGCTCACAGCCAGGATATTTTGAGATACCCAACTCACAGCCAGGATATTTTGAGATCTCCAGCTCACAGCCAGGATATTTTGAGATACCCAGCTTACAGCCAGGATATTTTGAGATACCCAGCTCACAACCAGGATATTTTGAGATACCCAGCTCACAACCAGGATATTTTGAGATACCCAGCTCACAGCCAGGATATTTTGAGATACCCAGCTGACAGCCAGGATATTTTGAGATACCCAGCTCACAGCCAGGATATTTTGAGATACCCAGCTCACAGCCAGGATATTTTGAGATACCCACCTCACAGCCAGGATATTTTGAGATCTCCAACTCACAGCCAGGATATTTTGAGATACCCAGCTCACATCCAGGATATTTTGAGATCTCCAACTCACAGCCAGGATATTTTGAGATCTCCAACTCACAGCCAGGATATTTTGAGATATCCTGCTCACAGTCAGCTTTGTTGTTTATAACACCAACTGAGAGAGGATTTTTTTTTAGCATGCAGAGTCAAGGATCGTGGAAGAACTCGTACAATGAATAGATCAGAATATTACAAGACAAAATGAACAGTAAACAGGTGTGAAAATAACTCCCATCAATCTTAATAGGTGGCGGAGGTAATAAAAATTATTCAGAGAATTGAAGACTCACCGCAAGAGCACGACTGAAGCCCACAACACCATGCTTGGCAGCCGTATAACCAGGACACAAAGAAAATGCTTTAAATCCTGCAATTAAAAGATTGAATTAAAAAAAACAAAAAGTAATTAGATCATCATCTGACAATGATTCATCCGATTCAGTTTGGACATCCGTAATTAATTTAATTAATTTAATGATTCATGTAGTTTGTGGATGTGTAAAAGAAAGGCGAAAAATAATGTGCAATGAGGTACAAATAAACAGAGGACTTTTTTGACATTTCTTTCACTATTGTGTGAATTTTTGGTCTTCCCAAGTTTGCCTTGTACGCTCAGCACAGGAGAAACATTGAATATTTACCCAAAATGGAAGAGACGTTCACCACCACACCGCCATCCTTCTCCATGTGTTTGACTGCCAGCTTTGTTCCATTTATAACAGCCAACTGAGAGAGGATTAAAAAAAACTCAAGGCTCGTGGAAGAGCTCGTACACTGAACAGATCAGGATGAGGGGGGGGGGGGGAAGGGAGGTATGGGGGAATCACCAACAGCAGCGTTGAAGGACAAGATAGAGGGTGACTTGGACAAACAATGAGTGTGGGCAGGAATATGGGGGGGGGGGGGGGGGGGGAGGGACGTAGCAGGAAAGAACGTATTGGGTATGTAGACAACATAGATACAGAAGGAAACTCTTAATAGGGAAAACTGGAAATTTGTAAGGAGGAGGGCTTGGGGCGGAGTTGGTGAAGGTAGAAAAGATCATAGTTTTGGATTGGAGATGATCGAGATGGTGGTGAACAGTTGTCTCAAAAGTCCTGAAGGGAATAAATGATATTGAAGGAATGTGGAAGTTTGTTGAAAGGGGATGGGGGTTGGGGGAGGAGGGCACGGAAAGAACAGAGGGTGCACGACCAGAAAGGAGGTGGTGGAAGAAAGGGAGACAACCAACCTGTCTGTGATGTGAAAGTGATGGGCCAGGATCAGCGTCCTGGCAGCGTCCAGACAAATATTCCTCCAGGTCGCACAAGATCTGCCTGCAACCCTCTTATGGTCAAACTGCCAAAATCAAGACTCTCTGCTCACCTTCACTCCTTCATTCCTCTTTTCTCCCGCCTCTGGAACAAACTCCCTCACTCTCTTCAATCCCACTCCACCCTCCAGGTCTTTAAAACAGCTGTTCACCACCATCTCTCATCCCCCATCCAAAACCTTGATCTTTTCTATCCCTGCTAATTTCACCCCAATTCCACTTTTTTGAAATACCAACTTCTGTCCTGGAAGTCCTTGGTGTCCTTGTGTTTTATACTTCTCCCTCCCCCCTCCCCCTTCCCACGCCTCCTCCCCCCAAGCCCTCTCCCTTCCACACATCTCCCTGCTCTCAAATGTTGTGTTTGTGTGCTTCCCCTTCTCTCCCCATCTTGTCTTCCGCTCCCTCTTTTTATATATTTTGTTTGTCTGGTTGATTTGTTTGTGAAGTAAATGTTAGCTCTTTCACGAGCCTCGATTCAGTATACAAAAAAAAAAGAAAAAAAAAGAAGAAAAAAAAGCGTAATCACGTGAGATTCCAATAATGTTGAAGCCCTTGGATTCCACGACGTCAAGCTGAGCACAGTGTGGCAGGGCACCAGCCCAGAGAGGAGGGCAGTACTATGGCTGGCCATCTATCTGTGGATGAAGGTCTTAGGTGGTTTAGAGTTCAGGTGTGCCAAGGAAGGACTTTGCATGACAGAGGATGCCACGTTAGCAGCTGGTTTGGAGACCAAATTTGAAATGTGGATTTCCAGGAAAGACCATAGCTGATGTTGAGACCCCAAAGTTTGAGTGACTGAACTTCTTCAAGAGGATTGTTAAGGAAGTAGAATAGAGGGTTTGCCCAGGGGTCCTTTCAGAAAGAGAGCGTGAGTGTGAGATTTATCAGGATTGAAAGACATATTCCAAGTGGTTGACCATCTCACGCTTCAATCAAGGCCTGAAGAGAGGGAAGAGGCTACAGCCTGCCTGTCTGAAGGATGACGGATGTCACGGATGTCAGAGGGTGGAGTTATCATCAAATCGATAAAGGGGATTTTCCAGAGAGCCAGAGAGATCGTTAATGAAGATTATAAATAAGACGGGGCCCAGAACACAGCATTCAGGAACTCCAGCCTTAACAGGTTGTAAGGTATCTCGACAAACTGCGATCAATTGTCGTACGCGTTTATTCACTCTGCCGATCAAGGCCCGATTCACAGCAGCACCATCCGAGGTCTGGCGTAGGGCTCCAACCCGGTCCCGGTGTAGGGATACAACGGTGAATATTTGCACTGCATACATGACATCCTCCCCTTTAAGTCCAAAATTACCACGAGCAATACGTGCTAGATTTCCAGAATTGACATTTCAAAAGCAACATTTCCAAAACATGTGAAAATATGTGTGCAAACTGTTATGAGAATAATGAATAATCAACGTGAATGAAAATAATGAAAAATCATCATCAACGAATTACCACGAGCAATAAGTGCTAGATTTCCAGAATTGACATTTCAAAAGCAACATTTCCAAAACTTGTGAAAATATGTGTCAACGTGAAAAAAAAACATCTTCAAAGATTCAACCGGTCGGGTGCTTTTCTCTCACGCATTGAGCGTCACGGTGTACCAGTGGATACAGAGTCCGAGGTGATTCCTTTGGGTCGCGGTGTACCAGTGGATACAGAGTCCGAGGTGATTCCTTTGGTCTCCACGAAGGGTGTAGCGTTTGCAGAGGTTTTCGGGGCATCCGAGCCGGCTGGAGCGGCCACGACGATCTCCGGCAGTGGCGGGTCGAACTGTTGTCCTGACTGTGACGATGCTACAGGCTCCATCGACTCACAGTGACGGTAGGTTATGCGGTCCTGATGTCGACGAATTTCGCGGCCGTCCTGCAGGCGAATCACACAGGACAGTGGACCTGGCTTCTCGATGATGTCCCCCGGTAGCCACGTCGCACCTGCACCAAAATTTCGGGCAAACACTGGATCTCCAATGTTGATACATCGACTGTTGGACGTCTTATCGTGCACCAACTTTTGATTAAGCTGGCTCTGATAAACATTTGATGATATGTCTGGTTTGAGATTGTCAAGTGTCGATCTCAAGTGTCGTTTCATCAATAACTCAGACGGAGCTGCACCGGTTGTTGATTGTGGCGTGATACGGTATTTGAACAGGAGACGAGACAGCTTTGTTTCCAGGGTTCCCTCCTGAAGTTTCTGCAATCCGGATTTGATGATTCCTACGGATCGTTCGGCCAAGCCATTTGAAGCCTGGTGATGTGGGCTGACAAACTTATGTTTGATGCCGTTCCGACGTGTGAACTTGGCAAACTCGGTACTGGAAAAACATGAACCGTTATCACTCACGATCATCCTGGGCAGACCATGAGTGGCGAAACAGCGTCTGAGTCTTTCGATGACAATGGCTGACGTAGTACCACGCGTCACATAGGCATCAATCCATTTTGTGTGCGCGTCCATAATTATTAGAATCATGCTGCCGTTAATAGGCCCGGCATAATCAAGATGTAGGCGATGCCACGGTTCGCTGGGCCATTCCCAGGGATGCAGTGGCGCTTTCGCAGGTGTATTCCGGGTGCTCTGGCAGGGGTAACAATGTCGAACATGATGTTCGATATCAGCATCAAGATTCGACCACCACACATAGTTTCTGGCGAGTGACTTCATCTTCACAATCCCGGGGTGACAGTCATGGATTTCATCCATGACCCTGGAACGCAGATTTTTCGGGATCACGACACGGCATCCCCAGAGTAGGCAACCATTTTCCACGCTGAGTTCGTTTTTACGTGCTTTAAAAGCCGCAAAATCTGGGTCACCCTCAGGTAGCAAATGCCATCCAAGCTGTACAGCCTGGACAGTTCTGGACAGAACGGGGCTCGTCGAGTATGAGTGCGGATCTGGCCGGAATCGACAGCACAATCTTCCAGATGATCCATCAGTGCGATAATGGATCCTGGTGTAGGCGAATCATCAACGGATTCTGGAAGGGGTAACCGACTCATGGCATCTGCATTTGTGATAGACGAACCGGGCTTATAACATATGGTGTAGTCATAAGCAGCGAGAAACAGGGACCAGCGGATGATCCTGGGCGGTAGAGTGTCAGATGTCGCCTTAGTTGGACCAAACAGACTGATCAGCGGCTTGTGATCAGTGCGAATCATGAAATGATGTCCAAGAAGGTACTGGCGAAATTTGCCGACGCCAAAAACGATTCCCAATCCTTCCTTGTCAAGTTGGGAATAGTTTTTCTCTGCCGGGGACAACGTTCTGGATGCAAATGCAACCGGTCTTTCCGTACCGTCAGGCATCACGTGTGATAATACACTCCCCACTCCATACCGACAGGCATCGCATGTCAGCACAAGATCCTTCTCTGGATCAAAATGAACGAGAACATTGGACGATTTGAGCAGATCCTTAGAGGTCTGGAATGCTGATTGTTCAGTAAACCCCCAGCTCCAGGAGCCTCCTTTCCTCAAAAGCCGATAAAGGGGGCCCAAAACGTCGGTCACATTCGGGATGTAACGACCACAGAACTGAAGCAAACCGAGGTATGACTTCAATTCGGTCACATCTCGTGGAGCAGGAGCATCCTTGATAGCTCGGACTTTCTCATCTGTCGGGTGTAGACCCTCGGCATCAATCGTATGACCCAGGTACGTGACTGATGGCACCATAAACTTGCACTTGTCTCGACGCAAATGTAGGCCGGAGTCCGAAATCTTCTTCAGAACTCTCTCCAGGTTCTGTAGATGTTCCGTGTCCGTACGACCAGTAACCAGAATATCATCCTGGTAACAAACGACGTTGCGTTCGGCGGCAAACAAACTGTCCATGACACGCTGATAAATTCCAGGTGCAGATTTCACTCCAAAACTAAGTCGGTGGTACCTGTACAACCCACGATGCGTGTTGATGGTAAGATACTGTTTCGAATTCTCATCCAAGCAGAGCTGTAGATAGTCGGATTTGAGATCGAGTTTCGTAAAAGTCTTGCCTCCCATGAGACGAGCATAGAGGTCTTCGATCCTCGGGATTGGATATTTATCCAATGAAGAACACCTGTTCACGGTAATTTTATAATCTCCACATATGCGGATGGACTGGTCCGATTTTATGACCGGAACGATGGGCGCCGCCCATTCGGCATACTGGATTTGCTCGATGATCCCCAGATTTTCAAGATGATCCAGTTCCTTGTCAATCCGCTCACGCAGGGCGAAAGGGAATGGGCGAGCCCTGCAAAATATAGGATTGGCATCCCGGTCAACCCTGAGTTTAGCCGTATGTCCTTTCAAGGTTCCAAGCTCATCCTTGAAGACATCCGGGTACGTATCCAGCACATTTTTGAGTGTGTATGCTGCGGTAGGAGAAACGTTGGCTGCCCGGAGTTGATGAATGCTTTCCCACTTCAGTCGAATTATGCTCAACCAGTTCCTGCCGAGTAAGGAAGGGCCCTTTCCAGGAATGACGATCAGGGGTAGGTGAAACTCACGGTTATCGTAGCCCACCGTGACGTCACATGTACCGCAGGGAACAATCTTCTCACCTGTATAGGTGGAGAGTCCATAGGTAGTAGGTTTCAGATGGGGTCGGTCAGCATCACTCCACAGGTTTGTGAAAACAGCATGGCTGATGAGCGAGACGGCCGCACCAGTGTCGACCTCCATTTGCAATGGTCGATTGTTGACGACAACATTGGCAAGAAGAGGGTCCCACCTATGGTGAGAATCAATATGAAGCAGGTCATACGATTCTGAGTTGTCGGAAACAGAGCTCACCTGGTCAAGCTCGGGTTCCTCCGAACCGATAAACTGATGAATCTTGTCAGCAGCTTTTCCTTTTCCCGATTTGCGAGTGATGCAAGCTGGAGCAATATGGCCAGTTTTCGAACAGAAATGGCAGGTGGCATCTTTGAACCGACACGTCTCCGGAGGGTGCTTTCCGTTGCACTGAAAACAGTTGTTGTGGGTTTGAGACTGCACTGGCTTCTGACGAGGAGCCTTTAGACTGCATGCTGACCCCGAAAATCTTTCACTTTTGTGACCACCGTGCTGCAACTACATAATATCCTAACATGATGTATATAAATATATTTCAGTAAGTTTGTGAAACTCGTCAAGAATATAACTTGCACAAAAGAGAGAAAATGAGAAAAAACGAACAAAAAATTAGCTTTTCCTATCCAAAATATTGACCAATCACAGCGCGTGTCTTACGCGAAACCACAATCGCCATCTCCTCTTAACCAATTATGCCTCTTGTTACATTTGCGCGATACTAAACAACATGGCGACCTACATGCCGTATGTGTCTTCCATGTCGTCTGAGGCAGATTCCGAAGGAAAATCTTCTGCATTTTGCTACATGCACACAGTAGACACGCATGGCAAGGTTCTTTCTTTCAGTGAGAAAAGTTTTAAAAAATTCAAAGAATGTGCCGAGCTGTGGAAAGAGTTGGATGGGAGCCCGGAAAGTGCGATTGCTGTGAATGCAGAAAGTCTGGAATTCGACCGGGATGGTGCTCGCATTAAATGACGCCATGGGTCAGGATCAAGTGAAGTTGAAAGTGGACATTCCACACGGTAGGCCTTCGTAAACAGTGTTTTAGATTGTGTATTTTGGTAGAGTCAATTTCGTTGTATAATGTCATGGTTTATTAGGTCTAATTTGTATTTTAAAACAAATAAATTAGGGGTCTATAGTCGGTCGCCGACCGTCGGAGCTAGTCTCGACCCTCCTCTTGTCAAGTCAAGCCAGGCTCAACTTCAGTTCGAGTCAGGCCAGGATACTTTCTGTATGATCTGACTCGGCTTTGAGTACAAAGAGTGGCCAGCAGTGGCTGAGTAGAAAGAAGGCAGCAAGATTTGTTACCAACGTAACACTCATCAAGGTCTATCACGTATCACTATCAGTATCAGCGTTGTCAACCTGTGTTATCTTCTCTGCTCATGATCGATGATCATCAGATAAACACGAGAACAGTGTGAACACTAAATCCTGATTGAAAGTAAAAAATTCAATCAAATTCAGTTGACAATTACACCGCCCACGGTCCACAAGTCTATTCTATTCTATTCTTTTCTATTCTATTCTGTTACTCATCAAAGCCTGTTCACCGTCCTGATGAGGAGCAGCAATTGTGGATGAAATGTCCTGCCGGAAGGACATAACATGTGTCAAATACTCATCAAATGTGGAAGCAATATGAGAGCTGGATAAATAAAATGTATCCCAGTTGAACGAAGCTTTATATTTATGACTAATTTGGCACAACATCAGCAATTTGCACACAAGCACAAGTCACTGTACACAGGTACAACTCAAGTCATGATAACCTTGCTGGATTGTACAGAAACCTACACTACCGATACAGATAAGAATTAGACCTAATCATGGACCCCGCATGTTTCAATACGTAAAGAAAACTGTTTCTTCTAAGTTGGCTATGCTCAATAGAATTCGCGACTGTGTTCCCCAAAGCAGTCTGCACACTCTTTTTACAAGCTTAGTTTTGCCATCTAGAATATTGTTGTAGTATTTAGGGATGTCCCTGGTGTTGGGCTAGCGGCTAGGGTGCCAGCTTAGGATCCAAGGATCCTGGGTTCGAATCCCGGTCGATCGCTGAATTAACGCCAGGGGGGTTGACTCAGCCTGTCATCCTTCCGAGGTCGGCTAATTGAGTACCAGTTCACTGGTAATGCCCTGTTTGTCGTAAGAGGCGACAAACAGGGTTGGCGGCAGGAAGGGCATCCGGCCGTAAAACATTGCTTCAAAAAGGGGACCAAAAAACAACAACAACCACGGTCCTCGAAAAGGCCAACCCCCACTTTGCGGGGTAAAATGGCCTCTAAACGGTGGTTTTTATTTAGGGAGGACGGTACGAATCGCACAATACGATGCTGAAGCTGAATAAATGTTTAAAAAGAGCTGCAAGAATAATTCTGAAATGTGCCTTCTAAACTTCCTCAGCTGATATGTTTGCAACATTGTAATGGCAGCTTCGTCATCTACCGGTAATGCATATGGGTGTAGGTTACCAATAGTAATAGGCTAATGCATTGCCACTAATAGGAAAAACAATTGGTACCTAAAACTTTGAAAGTTAACACAGCTACAAAGTTGAATCTGTCACATCAAATCTAGTCCAATAAATCTGACGTTGCATAGATCGAGACCTTGGTCTTTTGATATGTTTTACTTTTTATCTGTCGCATCAGTCGTGTGAAAAAATTATTTTACGAGGTGATGATGTTACACTCTGATGCCCCATGATGGTGTTTAACAACACACTTCCATGATAAATCAGTGAAATTTTGTCGATTTTTGGATACGATGGTTCTAGCAACTAGCCCTGTCATAAGAGATGTAAGCTGTACTCAATAGTGTACAGCATACGTAATGTCTCGCTCTCAACTTCCAGCATGAGATGAATTCATTTTTAAAAATGGACCGAACTGGTCCTGAAAGCTATGTTCCTTATTATACACTTTATCTTATTTTTTCCAATCTAGAAAACATTGTGGTCAACCAGGATACCACACAGACTGTTACCGGCATTTCTGCAACATTACGACCATAAGGCGGGCACAGGATAGCACAGCAAATTCATTTCAAGCAGAACATATAAAATGTAGCAGATAATAGACAAGAGAGAGGGGGGGGGGGGGGGGGGGAGGGAGAAAAAAATGACCATGTCACAGAATATTCAAACTGGTTTTGACAAAAAATAAAGAAAGTAATTGAATATTAAATGAAATAATACATGGAGCATCTCTTGGATAGTTAGCAAGCTGCAATATACAAAATATGCTATGGATTGGTGTTGTATTTTGTTAGTGCCATTATTCTTTTTTTTTTTATCCGCTGGTGGTTCTAGACCAAAAAAAGCCACTAAATCATAGTTGTCAATGCATCCTTCAGATAGGATGTAAAACCAAACATGGTAAATTAATTTGCATAAAAAAACACCCACATGTAACATTTCTTTGACGAGTAATAGCACATATATGCCATGGATGGGAGCTCTATTTGCCATTATTCATTCAAAGAATCCACCAGTGATTATAGAAAAGAAAATACAGTAAATCATAGTTATCCAAGCATCCTTTGGGTAGGATGTAAACTCAAATGTATTCCTGGATCATAGAAAATAAATTGAGTCTTCAAGATTTCATACCAAATTCGTATATCACGTACTCGCGGAGAGGATTCCGTTGGAAGTCAGTCAGTAATAATCCTTATTATACAATCCCCCAACAGGACTCAAGAGGGTGACAAACAGAAGTTCTGAAATTTTAAATTACTATTACTAAATAATGTGCAAGTTTTATCCTTGACGACTTTGTGTGTTTATTCAATGTATTTTTCCTCATCTTTCTACAAAATTTCAAGTAGTTGCCAGATGGTGGTTGCAAAAGGCAAGAAATAGAGCTCTTTCTGCTCATTGCATTGCGGTCTACTTGTTCCAACGTTTTGGCTGAACATGATCCAACTGATTCACAGCAGGGCTGGTACCAGACGAGCGAGTGGCACCGATGCTTGTAGCGTTGCGTTCAGCACTTTCCATGGAAATGGCGGTGTCTCTGGCATTTTGGAACGTCAGTCTTCTCTCAGCAAGCAGGCGTCTACGAGTGCGGTCATCGGACAGGCCAACCACCAGCAAATCACGAAGCATGTCATCGATCGTGTCCCCAAACTCACACAGATGTGACAGTTTATTGAGGTGTGCAATGAAGTCTGCGATCGACTGACCTTGCTGCTGTCTGCACATGTAAAAATTAAACCGACACAGGATGACTGAAGGAGATGGGTTGCAATGTTCCTTCAAAGCGGCCTTGAGCTCTGCATACGTGAGCTCCTGGATTGTCCGAGGCCGAATCAGGTTTTTAACAAGTGTGAACGTCTCACCTCCGCAAACGGACAGCAAGACGGCCTTCATCCGGCCTTCGGTCGCGATGCCGTTCGCCTCGAAGTAGAAAGACAACCGCTCAGAATACGTGTCAAAATCCCCCTCATGAGGGTCGAATTCATCGATATGGCCGAAATAAGTCATGTAGTAAGGGAAACATATGAAAATCTGTTAACTAAATTGTTACCAAAAAATTTCTTCACCAATATGTTTGTAAAGGTGTGTAATAACATGTGTTAAAATGTTGAAGGTCAACTCCCGTGGGAAACCCAGAAAAAAAGCTGTTGAATTCGGGTACCGAAAAATTTTTTTCGAGAATTTTTATTTTTTTTAATCGGCCCTTAAGTAACTTATGAGGGGTCAAATAAGGGTTTTTCATGATTCTGAGTTGATTGTTAACATTTATATTTCACCACAGACACTCCTTTGTGGAAAAATAATTTCTAAATATATCTCATTTTCTACTTTGCAGGACATGGAGTCTAGCAATATGGATGAAGACGTTACTCCACCTGTGCTCAATTGCTTCATCTGTGCACGCTCGGATACACCAGCTGAAAGGCTCATACAGGCAACTCCAAAGGGATACTCAACTTTATTGAAACAAGCAGAAACTGTCGAAAATGTTACTGTTGTGGAACGTATGAAGGAGGCTCAAAAGGAAGGAAAACTGAGGTACCACCAGAAGTGTAAAAATGATCTGTACAACAACTTTGTTGCAACCACCAAGAAGTCAGCTCAAGCATCAAAGGCAGAGAAAGAGTCATCAAAGTTGAAGAGAAGACGCACTACTTGTGAGTTCAGTTCATCAACTGGCTGCAGTTCTAGAAGATCACAGTCAGTTGACCTCCTGTATAAGGATGTATGCATTCTTTGCAACCAACCAGCCCAGCTCTACAAAAATAATCCAGCACAAGCAAGAAAGAAATACAGAGTGCCAGATAATTTGACTGCAGATACACTGAAGGCAAGCTTGCTGAAGACAGCACGGAGTCACGGAGATGACTGGGGCACTGAAGTCACTGGACGCCTGGAAGGGATCAACGACTTGGTAGCAGAAGAAACACTGTACCATTTGCGATGCAAACTTATGTTTGTGAGAGGTGACAGTTTGTCCAAGACTGATGAGGAAGGAAAAAGGAAGAGAGGACAGAGGAGTATTGATGAGGAGCGAGAGGCAGTTTTTATTGAATTCTGCGAATGGTTAGACTCAGAATTAGAGCATGGGGTAATGAACATGGACCAAGTCCATGAAAAGCTGCAGGAGTTTGATCAGTCACCAGCGAAGAGCCTTTCTTATTCAAAGCATTGGCTAAAGATAAAACTTCTAGAGAAATACGAAGACACCTTGTATTTCACAACACAGGAAAGAAGGGCAGATGTACTCTGTCTCAAAGATGGCACCGACAATATTCTGCGAGAGCATCATGCTAATCTTGACCATGGAGATGACAAGACTCAGATCATAAAGACGGCACTCAAGTTCATATCCAATGATATTGCCTTGATTGATTTAGGTCCAAAGTCATACCCCACCACACACAGTATGACTGACATCGATAGTCAGCTGACACTTGTTCCTGCAAGCCTTCAGATGTTCTTGAGACCGATTGTCAAGACAGACGAAAGAGTTGCCGTTTGGGGGCAGAATTTTATTAAGGCCTGTCGACCTCGGTCTGGAGTATTGCCACACCAAATGGGGCTTGCCATACAACTTGATCATAGATTTGGGTCAAAATGGATGGTCAACAAGTTCCACCGGCTGGGATACACCGAGTCTTACACGGAGACACAAAACTACAAATACTGCTTCCTTAATAGTAGGAGTGGAGATGATGTTCCAGATACTTCTGGCACTCTTGACACCATTGTGGAGGAAACCGATGAACAGATCAATGATGAGGTTGCGGTTGATGCTGCGCTTGCGGATCAATCAGTGATGACAGCCAAAGTGCCAGCCAGTGAAAGTGAATTGTCAAGTAATGATCAGGTGGTCTTTATGGAGGTTGGGGAAACAAACAATGCAGTCACTCAGTTTGTTGGAGACAATATAGATTTAAACATTGTCTCTATTCACGGAAACACTCCCTTTCACTCAATGGGTTGGATCGAATGGGTTGCAAGAAGAATGGGGTCACGTGCATCTCGGCCTGTGGAGTCTGTAATGGCATTACATGCAGAAACTGCAGTCATGATGTTGTTGAGTCTGAAGAAGACATAGACAATGACTGTTGAAACTTCTGACATTGTGAATGAGAAATAACTCTTGAGTATTATATATGTATGTGAAATAAAAGCTACTTTGTGTGTAAATGTAAAAGTGAAAATATAAATGTTAACAATCAACTCAGAATGATGAAAAACCCTTATTTGACCCCTCATAAGTTACTTAAGGGCCGATTAAAAAAAAAAAAAAATTCTCGAAAATAATTTTTCGGTACCCGAATTCAACAGCTTTTTTTCTGGGTTTCCCACGGGAGTTGACCTTCAACATTTTAACACATGTTATTACACACCTTTACAAACATATTGGTGAATAAATTTTTTGGTAACAATTTAGTTAACAGATTTGTGAAATATCTCATAAAATGCCCTTACTAATGGTCTAGATGTTTATCCTCGTCGCCATGTAAGGTATCTCGACACACTGCGATCAATTGTCGTACGCGTTTATTCACTCTGCCGATCAAGGCCCGATTCACAGCAGCGCCATCCGAGGTCTGGCGTAGGGCTCCAACCCGGTCCCGGTGTAGGGATACAACGGTGAATATTTGCACTGCATACATGACACAGGTAGAGCACATGAGAGGATTCCATTGAGATTCACATGTTGGCCACGAGCATAGAGTCTGGATTTGTGCAGATACAAGGATTGTAAGAACTGTGTGGAGAGTCCTCAAGAGCATCGGTTCATGGACGACTTAGATTTATTTGAGGCAGAGGAGGACGTCTGTGTTATTGAGACTTTTTCAGGTTCCCACAGGTTGATGCCTTTCTGTGTGGTGTCAAGCTGAAGTGTCCCCTCTGCGTAAAGTTATTTAGAATGTTAATTTCCACATCATCTGCTGATTTCCATGTCCATTTTGCTCTTGATCCTCTGAAATTTGAACATATTGCTCATCTGACGTATCATCTATATTCATCACCATGTAGCCTGGTGTTGGCTCAATGGTTAAGGTGGCCGGCTTGAGATCTTAATGTCCTGAGTCTAAGCCCCTGTCATTCCGTTGAATTAACACCAGGTGGGTTGACTCAGCCTGTCATCCTTCTGAAGTTGGCATAAATTAGTACCAGCTGAATGGTAGGGGGGGGTGGGGGGGGGGGCATTGCATCAGTGGCACAGCTATGGGGTGTGGGTGTTGTGTTCTATTTTGAGATGTTGTGAGGATTTGCTACCATGCTCTTAAATATCAGAATACAGTACATGATCCTACTTTGTCTATGTGACACTCTTTTCTCGAAATATCTTATTTCGGCATTATTCCCTCCAAGCATGAATCGTTTGAGTCTCTCATGAAAACATCTCTTCCTTAGAGGTAGGTCTGTGTCTGTGTCTGTCTCTCTGTCTCTCTGTCTCTGTCTCTGTCTCTGTCTCTCTCTCTCTCTAAGTTCGTGCACATGGGATGTAATCGATTGTGGACTCTGAAAACGAAGTTTTGATCTCACAATGCATCCATGACGATGTTATGGGTGCGTGAAGTTGGTCCTGAGCTCCGCCAATTAGATAAATCTAGTGAGATTCACGTTCTGCTCAATAGTAGTTTGGAAACTCCAGTATCGCTTAATTTAGCGTATGCAAAGTTTCCTTACATGTCTCAAAGCCAACCAAGTTTGAGCCAGCAGCTCGCTCAGGACAATTTTACGAGGGTGCGAAGTCGGTACTGGAACCATGATTTGGGTGAATCTAGCGGAATCGACAAGGCACCCACGCAGCGCATACAAATCTTAGCATTGTGAGCTTCTGCTTACAAAGAGTCCTCTATATATATATATATATCTGAGTAGTGAAACTCACAATGCTAAGATTCCCCAGGCAGTTTCCAACACGATGTCATGGGGCCGTGAAGTTGGACCCAGACACCAATAAATAGGTCAATTTAGTGAAATTCAAGTTCCGAAATTGTGACCTGGACTCACTAGATTTCATGTCAGAAAAGTTCCCTTCGATGTCAAAAAGCTTACCCAATCTCATACCTGTAAAATTCCCAAGGACGATGCTATGAAGCTATAAACCTGATACTTAGCTCTAAAATGAGCACTTTCCCCCCACAATAACAACTTTCCCTGTCCGTCACAAAAATACTGCCAGGATTTTGAAGTCAGCAATCAAAAACTGTCAAAAAATATTAGTCCCCCAGATGGTGAAATCGAACTCATTTTCGAGCCACTTCTGGAGCTTCATCTCACGGCCAAGTAGTGGAGAGGAAGCACCATTTTTAAAGTACTATTTTTTGATGGTGGACAGTGTTAGGGATTTTAATTAATTTAGCCTTAAATGATACTCATTGACTCAATAATTAAGGTCCAAACTCATTTCAGAAGACAATCAGTTGACTTAATGACACATGGGAGTTCTCGATTCACTGGTACCAAAGGTATTTACAGAACACACTTCAATTTCAAGTTACACATGCACGAATAAAATGAAATCACCACGCTACATTCTACACACATTCAAACATGCAATGAACCGAGTGCCTCCCCGATCTTCTGCAGCATGGCTATTTATGGTCAGAGATGAAAAAGGGAGGTCAAATAAGGTTCAGAGAGATAACAGGCATTTCGTGATTCAGTCACTCCTTGGCTCAGCTTTTCCCTCGTTATCTTCACCTCTCTCCCGGCCACGAATGTAAACAGAGATTTCTAACTGTCTTACAAAATTAACAGAATTCACTGTTCCGATGAGATAAAAACATGCCTAGCATGTGTGAAGACATCTGCTCTTTCCCAATCTCCCTCTCTAGGAGAAAAACAGGGTTGCAAGGGTTCAAATGAGAGAGTAATTAAACTATTTCTATCTCATTGTCATTACAATACATTTTATTAATTTAGAGGATCAGGGATAAGTTTAAATTTAAATGCCGGCGATAACTCGCCCACCCCTTAGCTTGCAGAGGTTCCCATACCTCCACAACAGGAAGTACCATTTTTAAGTCTTTGATATGACTCGGCCAGGATTTGAACCGCCAACCTCCCAGACTCAGAGCAGACGCTCTGGTCGTTGGCGCAGGACGAGACCATTCGGCCCATCATGCCTGTGATGCACCAACCCCAGCATCGATACCCATCTACACACAAGCTACCTACTTTCCAGATAAGCCAATATCCCCATACCCTACCCCCCCCTGCACCCACCCGCATCTCCAATGTATCCAGGTACTTATCTAATTCCCATTTTAACTTATCCGCTCCCTCTGCTACCCACTACCTTTCCGGGGAGACCATTCCATGCGTTAACTACTCTCCAACTAAAAGATCCCTGTCTTAAAACTGTCCTAATTCTCATATTATTTTACCCTCAAGCTATGGCCCTTTGTCCTAACACTGTCCACTCTGCTGAAAAAAAACTCCACTTCACCGATCTTGTCCACAATCTTTTTCTTTAACAGAAAAGGAGCTCAGTCTTAGCAGGACTGCAATCGATTTGTGTAACTAGGTGGAATGGTGTCTGGTTATGGGAGTTTGGAAGGATACAAGTGGGTGTGAATGCATAGAGGAAAGTGGAGGGTTTGATGGTGGACAAGAAGACATCGAGGAAGTTGAAAGGGAAAGTCCTGAGGTCATGTGTAATGCTGCCATATCTATATGGTCTGCAGACTGGCACTGATGGAGCAGAAACAACAGAGGTTGCAGGTCTGTGAGAACAACAGGGTCAGGAGGCTTACGGGAGTGAAGAGGGTTGATAGAAGAAGGACAAATGGCCTGAGGGAGGAGATCGATGTGCAGATGAGCCTGACAGGCAGATTGGTAAAGAGCTCAATGAAATGGACAGGGCACCTGGTGCAGATAGGGGAAGATAGACTTCCAAAGAGAGAAGATGGGTTGAAAGAACAATGCAGGAGAAAAATGGGTAGATCATGGTTGAGAATGGAGGATTGTGTGAAGAGGGATACCAGAAAGGTGTAGGTGGATTGAGAGTGGAGATAGATGGTGGATTATAGAGGGCGGTGGAAGTGTTGTGGATAGAGCAGAGTAGCTTCTCAGCACCAGTCATCCTCACCCCATTTGAAGGCATTTTGAGGAAGAACATACATATCCTAAATCATGCCATTATTTCAGGACTTCTTCCTGTCACAATTCAAAAAAATATATTGAAAAACAATTATTTGTCAAATCAATACATTTATCAATCATCGACTGACTTGAAATATGAATCATGAATATTATATATAATTAAGAGGCCAAAGCTTACCAGATTGATGGCAATCATTTTCTCCCATTCGCCCTCGTTCATAATTCCTGCATTGTTGATTACGATAGTCAATGAACCAAAATGTTCTTTGACCTTTTCAAAAGACTCTGTGAGAAAGAGGGAGATCACTCAATAATTGCAATTTGTATTGCTAAATGAGGCTCCAATGGCATTATCCCAATTTGGAATCTCATGGGGAACTTTGGTTATACTCCCATCATGAACTCAATGCTAAGTTGTGAACAATCAGCAGGATGTCCCAGTTGAGTTGACAACTGGAAATATGATGCATTTCAATTCAGCTATTGGTAACAACTGCCAGCATGGATGAGACATGATTGTCATTGAAGATGATGAATTAAGGAGGAACCTTGCTTGCCTTTATCTTAAATTTTCTGCAAGCATCATGTTGAATTTTGGTCTTGGTCCGCAATGATTCTTATCCGGTCCGGTCTTGGTCCGCAATGCCCCAACATCAACAAAACCAGTATGCCATTGCCTTAGGATACCTGTTGGGTCATTATGATGGGCTCATACTTTGTAGAACTCGTCTTGAGCTATTAAAACTGCCTCTGGTCATATTGCTTTAATGTTGAGACGATGGACAAAATGGTAGGCCTTAAGAAGCAAATAGATGGGATAGAATGGATTGTCCATTTGTTTCAGATGCCGAGCCATATGTTTGGTTACGTCATCTTAGAGTAATTCCAGGGCTTGAAGTTGGCTGGACATCTCCAACTCCAGGGCTTGATGTTGGCTGGACATCACCAACTCCAGGGCTTGATGTTGGCTGGACATCACCAACTCCAGGGCTTGATGTTGGCTGGACATCAACTCCAGGGCTTGATGTTGGCTGGACACCACTAACTCAAGGGCTTGATGTTGGCTGGACACCACTAACTCCAGGGCTTGAAGTTGGCTGAACACCACTAACTCCAGTGCATGATGTTGGCTGGACACCACCAACTCCAGGGCTTGATGTTGGCTGGACATCACCAACTACAGGGCTTGATGTTGGCTAGACATCACCAACTCCAGGGCTTGATGTTGGCTGGACACCACTAACTCAAGGGCTTGATGTTGGCTGGACACCACTAACTCCAGGGCTTGATGTTGGCTGGACACCACTAACTCCAAGGCTTGATGTTGGCTGGACACCACTAACTCCAGGGCTTGAGGTTGGCTGTACACCTTGCCTTTTCAGCAGCAATTTCTCGACCTAATCCAACCATCTTCCTTGGAGGTGTGTGTGTGTGTGTGTGTGTGTGTGTGTGTGTGTGTGTGTGTGTGTGTGTGTGTGTGTGTGTGTGTGTGTGTGTGTGTGTGTGTGTGTGTGTGTGTGTGTGTGTCGTTGGTTGTTATCTCCACTTGCAGGTTTCAGGAGGTGGAGCAGAGTCCTCCCAGGACACAAAGTATCCACCTCCTCTTCAGTAAGGCATCACGATTCATGGACTAAACCGTGAAGTTTTGTTGTTCTCAAAGTTTTGTTCCAAGGGCTATTTTCAGGATCGTCACCGAGCCCCAGACAGATTCCAACTGAACTTTGTTTGGAGTAATATTCACAGGGATGGATTTTGAGATCTCCATGAGGTTCTTCTTTATCATTCCTGTTACTCTAGTTATCACTGGTCCAATTTCAGTGAGCTTCAGCTTCCAAGATCTTTTCTCCTCATTTTTGAGATCCTGGTATTTGTTCATCTTTTTTGGATAAAAGTCAGGGTTCTTGAAAGACCTAGAACACTGAAGGGATCAGGATAGCAACAGAACAAAAGGAACATCAGAAAGAGGGGGAAAACCAACAGCAGGTTGAATGACAAAATAAAGGGAGACTTGGGCAAATAAGGGATGTAGGGAGGAAAAAGGGGTGGGGAGGATGAACTGGGTGGATAAGATGGATACAGAAGGAAACTCTGAAGAAGGAAGACCTGGAAAGTAGGAAGGAGGTGGGTTTGGGGATTGGGAAGGGGGATGTGGGGTTAATGGGGGTAGAATAAATCATGATTTGGATGGAGGATCATCTTAGACGGTGAACAGCTGTCTGGAAGTCCTGGAGGGAAGAATGAGATTGACGAGAATGCGGGAGTTGATTCCACAAGTGAGGGAAAAAGAGGTACGAATGGATGGAGATGAGCAGTGATTCCAGATTTTGGGAGTTTCACAAGAAAGGGATTGACGGTGGACTGCGTGCACCATGCAGAATCATGGGAAGAAAAAGCACGGAAAGAGTAGAGGGTGCAAGACCAGAATGAGGCGGAGGAAGAAAGGTATAGAACACATGGACACTGATAGGACATCCAGAAAAGAAGTTGGCATTTCAAAAAAGTAAATCTGGGGTGAATTAAAGGGGGTAGAAAAGATCAAGGTTTTGAATGGGGGAAGATAAGAGATGGGGGTGAACAGCTGTTTTAAAGACCTGGAGGGAGGAGTGGGATTGAAGAGAGTGAGGGAGTTTGTTCCAGAGGTGGGAGAAAAGTGGAATGAAAGAGTGAAGGTGAATAGGGAGTCTTGATTTTGGCAGTTTAACCATAAGAGGGTTGCTGGCAGATCTTGTGCGACCCGAAGGAATATTGGGGGGACAGAGCACAGAGAGAGCACAGAGAGAGCTGGGGGAGCAAGGTCGGAGAGGAGTCGGTAGAAGACAGAAAGATCACCAACCTGCCTGCGGTGAGTGAGTGAAAGGCCCCTGGAGTTAGCTTCATCGCGGGAGATTCCAATGATTCTGAAAGCTTTGGTTTCAACAGCGTGAAGCCGAGCTCGGTGTGAGGCAGGAACACCGGCTTAGAGGGGAGAGCAGTATTCCATTGAGCTGCGGATGAAAGCCTTGCATCTGGTGAGGAGCTCAGGTGTGCCAAGGAAGGAGTTCACACGACACAGGATGCCCAGTCGGCACCTGGCTTTGGAGGCCAGCTTGGAAATGTGGTTTTCCCAAGAAAGATCATGGCAGATAGTGAGACCAAAAAGCTTGAGTAACAGAACTTCTTCAAGAGGATTGTTCAGAAAGTAGATGGGAGGGTTGTCCAGTCGGTCTTTTCAGAGAGACATAGTAAGAGTGTGAGATTTGTCAGAATTGAAAGACATGTTCCACTTGTTTGACCAGTCTGTGATTTTGACCAGGTCTGCAGAGAGTGAGGCGGCAGCAGACTGCCGATCTGAGGGAGGAGGTATGGAGCAGCAGAGAGTAGTCATCAGCAAAGAGATAGAGAGGATTTTCCAGAGAGTCAGAGAGATCATTGATGAAGACCATAAAAAGCACAAGGCCCAGAACACTACCTTGGGGAACTCCAGCCTGAACAGGAAGAGATTCAGAGCCACACATTGACTACGACTAGAGGATATCCACAAGCCATGCGTGGAGATTTCCATGGATACCATAAGAGGAGAATTTGGTGAGCAGAGCGGGGTGCCAGTCCGTATCGAAGGCACATGATATGTCAAGGGAGACAGCTCTGATTTCCTGTTTGCCATTAAGGACCTCCATCCATTGTTGAGACAGCAGAAGCAGCATGTCCAGAGTAGAATGACCTGGTCTGAATCCAAATTGATAATCCGAGATCAAACCATTGGAGAAGAGGAAGGACTTGATGTCAGAAGCGATTATTGATTCCATGACCTTGCTGATTATTGGGAGCAGGCTGGATTGAAAGACATATTCCAAGTGTTTGACCAGCTTGTGATTTTGTCCATGTCTGAAGAGAGGGAAGAGGCTGGCTGCTACCAGCCTGTCTGAAGGATGAGAGATGTCACAGTCGACATTAAGTTACGAGACTTGTTGCGGTTTTGAGTTTTGAACAGTCAGTATAATAAAGGTTAAAATTTCCCCCTCATAGTTAGTCACATAAGCAACATGTAGCCTCGTGATAGTGTAGTTATCTCTTAGTATTTGTGAGCTTAGTCCTTTTCCTATGTTAGTTCTGCGTTGAGTAGAGTCAGGGGAATAGGTCCTACTTCTACTGACTATCCAGCCTCCCTAGCCTCATGCCCATTTGCGCTGACTTTGGTTCATTTTGGGCGAATTAACACGAGGCAGGGCTAGGAGGGTCGGGGCGGAGCCAAATGAGGGGCGGCCGAGGAGCTGACGGTAAGCACGAGCCGCCAATCAGGGCTCAGAGGTTGTGGTGGCAGCACTGCGTCACAGGGCGTGGTTGGAAGGTTCGAGAGGGTTCAAGAAGGTTCGGGGCGTATCTATATAAGCGTTGCACAAAGCCCCCGGAGAGGACTGCCCGAAAGGACTGAGGACTCGCTGATGAGAAAGAGGACTTGCCCCAGGAGGACTCGCATGCACTGACCAACCAGGAGGAATCGTTGACGAGCAGGAGTTGAGAGCGTCCAAGAACTTTGAGAGATACGCGGGTGAAGAAAGACGCGCATGAACCGGAATACGCGCTATTATAAAGTGACGCTCGGTTGAGCTGGATGCCGAGCCGCGTACAGTGCATTAAGTCACGCGAGTGATAACGGCTGTGTAATCGCCAGCCGCGCAGAGAGACGCGCACTTTCCGTTATACCTCATCGGCTGCTTTTGTCCGGGAGACGCGCATGAGGTTCCTTCCACCGCCTGCTCGCCATCTTCGCGGGACGTGCTGGGACTGTGGAGAGCCGGACGGGGCTGTTCCTGGACGACCACGTCGACGCGTCTGGCTGGAACATCAACCTACCTGCAATTCCCTGTGTGAGTGTGACGGGCCCGAGTCTGGGAAGTAAGATAGGACTGTTTAAGTGCTGCCCTGTGTCTCTGCGTCCCGATCATTGTACATACGTGTGGGAATAATAATTAAACCTGTGTTCTCCCTTTTCCATTCGTTCGTTCTCGTGATTTCCTCATTGGCTAAGCGTGGTACGAATAGAACCGCTCGAATCGGGTTCCACTACCTAAACTGCACGGACCACGTGGTACTCAATCCGCTCGGCATACCCAAACCACATGTGGCTTGCTTCCTCGCTTCCGTGGCGGCACAGGGAATTAGGTACGAGCGAGACTTGGTCCCGAAACCCTACTTTGCGTTTTGCCCGGAAGAAGCGTGTCAAGTCTCGGTTCCGCCAAGCCAAGAAAGAACAAGGGGATTAATCCCCCCTTGGTAAGGGGAAGAAGGGTGGTGGAGAACCGTAACAATATGTCAAGGAAGACAGCTCTGATTTCCTGTTTGCTGTCTCAACAATGGATGGTGGTCCTTAATGGCAGAGACAGCAGAAGCAGCATGTCCAGAGTAGAATGACCTGGTCTGAATCCAAATTGATAATCTGAGATCAAACCATTGGAGAAGAGGAAGGACTTGATGTCAGAAGCGATTATTGATTCCATGACCTTGCTGATTATTGGGAGCAGGCTGGATTGAAAGACATATTCCAAGTGTTTGACCAGCTTGTGATTTTGTCCATGTCTGAAGAGAGGGAAGAGGCTGCTACCAGCCATTCTGAAGGATGAGAGATGTCACAGTCAAGAGTGAAGTCAACATCAAATAGATAAAAAGCCTTTTCCAGAGAATCAGAGAGATCATTGATGAAGATTAGGAATAAAACGGGGCCCAGATTGCATATACAGTACATTGTCATTTTTTTTAAAGGTTTAAAAAAAACGTGCCCGTAATTTAAATTTTTGGTATTTGAGTCAGGGGGTGGAGCCAAAATGATACTGCTCTTGCAACCTTTGTGGCATGTGGTGATCATAACTACCAGGTTTCGTGAATTTCTTCGCAACTGTTTAGGAGGAGATAGCATGATGAATGGATAGAGAAAAACAGAAAAAAAGCCTGGGGATAATTAAATATTAACAAGGTGGACTGTGGAGCCCAAAACCTTAATGAAAAACACGATAATCCAAAAGCATGACAAATAAAGTTGTTGACAACCAGGATAAAGTGAATGTTACAAAGTGTACACAATCCCAGAGAGGATTTAAATGGCAAAAGGAAGAGGACTTGCTCTCAAAATCAGTAGAGGTCACATCACAATGAATGGCGAGTGTGCGCCCAGCTCCATAAATTTCCTCCAGCTCCGCTGCCTTTGACTTCACCTCGTCTTCCAAAATATCCAGTAGTGCAACCTGATAGGATTCACAAAACGTGATTTGCCTCGTTTATGCTCTCAGATGAGCAGTTCCCTTATAATGCTGAGATACCAGGTTAAAATTGCACAGACTATTCAGCAAACATACTCTTGTTTTTCAGAGTTTTTTTGAAACAGATGAGGTCACATAAAACTGATAAAAGCAACACTGTGCCTTTGAGTTCGCCAAAATAAACACCGAGAATGCCTCACGATAGGCCATGAGAACAGTACACAGAGGACCCTTAAGACCCCTTAGACCCTCAGACCATTTATAACCTTTATAACATTTTGAACCTTTTTTTTTAGGCTTGGACCCTTTATAACACTAAGACCATTTAAGACCCTTTCGGACCATAAGACCCTGTAAGATATGTCGACTCCATTAGAAACCCTTAGTCCCCATTAGAAATTCTGTCTGGGGGCCTTCTGCAATAACACTTGAGGTAACCCAGTCATAATCAAAAGGCCCCCCCATTGGTAAAACATTGTGGACGGATTTGGACAAAATAAATTTATCTTTTCTTCAGGTTCTGCTCGTCTTGGTTAGTGGCATAGGGAAATGGCCCAAATGGAATAGAAAAAGTCCCACATGCAATAGAAAAAGTCGCAAGTGGAATAGAAAAAGTCCTACATGGAATTGAAAATGTTCCATATATAATCATCATCGGGTCGATCTCGATTGGAAACTGTCTTTCGGTTGATAAGTATACTCATTTGATCGCAAGTTCTACCTGAGTACGCAGTATTCTTGTCGGAATTTGTGATCTTCATCATTGATATGCCGGGTAACAAGTCTTTCTGCTTCGCCATTTCAACCACTGACGCCCTGCTGCCAACATCAGGATTTTTGGCATTGAGGTTTACTCCTCAAGGTTTTGACTATACTTCATCTGTCCCCTGCCTTCCAACCTGCCTCGTTTGGTTAGATCTGTCCATTATAGCTCATTGGGTCATCGGGGCACACAAGCCCCTCCACGATTGTCAACGTGATAGTCAATTGGAGCCAAATATCCCATGTGGAATGGAAAAAGCCCCACTTGGAATGGAAAACGTTCCACATGGAATGAGAAAAAATCCCACGTGGAATGGAAAAAGTCCCACTTGGAATGGAAAACGTCCCACGTGGAATGGAAAAAGTCCCACGTGGAATGGAAAAAGTCCAACGTGGAATAGAAAAAGTCCGACGTGGAATAGAAAAAGTCCCACGTGGAATATGAAAAAGTCCCACGTGGAATATGAAAAGGTCCCACGTGGAATATGAAAAAGTCCCACGTGGAATATGAAAAAGTCCCAAGTGGAATAGAAAAAGTCGCAAGTGGCATAGAAAAAGTCGCAAGTGGAATAGAAAAAGTACCACGTGGAATAGAAAAAGTCCCACGTGGAATAGAAATAATCCCACGTGGAATAGAAAAAGTCCCACATGAAAAAGAAAATGTCCCACGTGGAAAAGAAAATGTCCCACATGGAAAAGAAAATGTCCAACGTGGAAAAGAAAAAGTCCCACGTGGAATAGAAATGGTCCCACATGGAATAGAAAAAGTCCAACGTGGAATAGAAAAAGTCCCACGTGGAATTGAAAAAGTGAAGATAGACAGATACACACACAGGGACAGATACACACACAGGGACAGATACACACACAGGGACAGATACACACACAGGGACAGATACACACACAGGGACAGATACACACACAGGGACAGATACACACACAGGGACAGATACACACACAGGGACAGATACACACACAGGGACAGATACACACACAGGGACAGATACACACACAGGGACAGATACACACACACACACACACACACACACACACACACACACACACACACACACACACACACACACACACACACACACACACACACACACACACACACACACACACACACACACACACACACACACACACTAAAAAAGTCCCACGTGGAATTGAAATTGTTCCATATAATCATCATCGGTTCGATCTCGATTGGAAACTGTCTTTCGGTTGCTAATTATACTCATTTGGTCGCAAGTTCTACATGAGTACGCAGCATTCTTGTCAGAATTTATGATCTTCGTCATTGATATGCCGGGTAACAAGTCTTTCTGCTTCGCCATTTCAACCACTGACGCCCTGCTGCCAACATCAGGATTTTTTGCATTGAGGTTTACTCCTCAAGGTTTTGACTATACTTCATCTGTCCCCTACCTTCCGACCTGCCTGGTTTGGTTAGACCTGTCCAGTATAGCTCATTGGGTCATCGGGGCACTCAAGCCCCTCCACGATCGTCAACGTGATAGTCAATTTGAGCCAAATATCCCACGTGGAATGGAAAAAGTCCCACTTGGAATGGAAAACGTCCCACATGGAACGAGAAAAGGTCCGACGTGAAATGGAAAAAGTCCCACGTGGAATAGAAAAAGTCCCACGTGGAATATGACAAGGTCGCAAGTGGAATATAAAAAGTCCCACGTGGAATAGAAAAAGTCCCACGTGGAATAGAAAAAGTCCCACGTGGAATAGAAAAAGTCCCACGTGGAATAGAAAAAGTCCCACGTGGAATAGAAAAAGTCCCACGTGGAATAGAAAACGTCCCACATGGAACGAGAAAAGGTCCTACGTGAAATGGAAAAAGTCCCACGTGGAATAGAAAAAGTCCCACGTGGAATAGAAAAAGTCCCACGTGGAATAGAAAAAGTCCCACGTGGAATATGACAAGGTCGCAAGTGGAATAGAAAAAGTCCCACGTGGAATAGAAAAAGTCCCACGTGGAATAGAAAAAGTCCCACGTGGAATAGAAAAAGTCCCACGTGGAATAGAAAAAGTCCCACGTGGAATAGAAAAAGTCCCACGTGGAATAGAAAAAGTCCCACGTGGAATAGAAAAAGTCCCACGTGGAATAGAAAAAGTCCCACGTGGTATAGAAAAAGTCCCACGTGGAATAGAAAAAGTCCCACGTGGAATAGAAAAAGTCCCACGTGGAATAGAAAAAGTCCCACGTGGAATAGAAAAAGTCCCACGTGGAATAGAAAAAGTCCCACGTGGAATAGAAAGAGTCCCACATGCAATACAAAAAGTCCCACATGGAATAGAAAAAGTCCCACGTGGAATAGAAAAAGGCCCACGTGGAATATAAAAAGTCGCAAGTGGAATAGAAAAAGTCCCACGTGGAATATAAAAAGTCGCAAGTGGAATAGAAAAAGTCGCAAGTGGAATAGAAAAAGTCGCAAGTGGAATAGAAAAAGTCGCAAATGGAATAGAAAAAGTCGCAAGTGGAATAGAGAAAGTCGCAAGTGGAATAGAGAAAGTCGCAAGTGGAATACAAAAAGTCGCAAGTGGAATAGAAAAAGTCGCAAGTGGAATGGAAAAAGTATGACGTGGAACACAAAACGTCCCACATGGAATAGAAAAAGTACCACGTGGAATATAAAAAGTCCCACGTGGAATATAAATGGTCCCATGTGGAATAGAAAAAGTCCAACGTGGAACAGCAAAAGTTCCACGTGGAATATGAAAAAGTCCCACATGGAATCTGAAAAAGTCCCACATGGAATATGAAAAAGTCCCACGTGGAATATGAAAAAGTCCCACGTGGAATATGAAAAAGTCCACGTGGAATATGAAAAAGTCCCACGTGGAATATGAAAAAGTCCCACGTGGAATATGAAAAAGTCCCACATGGAATATGAAAAAGTCCCACGTGGAATATGAAAAAGTCCCACGTGGAATATGAAAAAGTCCCACGTGGAATATGAAAAAGTCCCAAGTGGAATATGAAAAAGTCCCAAGTGGAATATGAAAAAGTCCCACGTGGAATGGAAAAAGTCCCACGTGGAATGGAAAAAGTCCCACGTGGAATACAAAAAGTCCCACGTGGAATATAAAAAGTCGCAAGTGGAATAGAAAAAGTCGCAAGTGGAATAGAAAAAGTCTCACGTGGAATAGAAAAAGTCCCACGTGGAATAGAAAAAGTCACAAGTGGAATAGAAAAAGTCGCAAGTGGAATAGAAAAAGTCGCAAGTGGAATAGAAAAAGTCGCAAGTGGAATAGAAAAAGTCGCAAGTGGAATAGAAAAAGTCGCAAGTGGAATAGAAAAAGTCGCAAGTGGAATAGAAAAAGTCGCAAGTGGAATAGAAAAAGTATGACGTGGAATACAAAAAGTCCCACGTGGAATATGACAAAGTCCCACGTGGAATATGAAAAAGTCCCACGTGGAATATGAAAAAGTCCCACGTGGAATATGACAAAGTCCCACGTGGAATATGAAAAAGTCCCACGTGGAATATGAAAAAGTCCCACGTGGAATATGAAAAAGTCCCATGTGGAATATGAAAAAGTCCCACGTGGAATATGAAAAAGTCCCACGTGGAATATGAAAAAGTCCCACGTGGAATATGAAAAAGTCCCACGTGGAATATGAAAAAGTCCCATGTGGAATATGAAAAAGTCCACGTGGAATATGAAAAAGTCCCACGTGGAATATGAAAAAGTCCCACGTGGAATATGAAAAAGTCCCACGTGGAATATGAAAAAGTCCCACGTGGAATATGAAAAAGTCCCCAAGTGGAATTTGAAAAAGTCCCAAGTGGAATATGAAAAGGTCCCACGTGGAATGGAAAAAGTCCCACGTGGAATAGAAAAAGTCCCACGTGGAATAGAAAAAGTCCCATGTGGAATAGAAAAAGTCGCAAGTGGAATAGAAAAAGTCCCACGTGGAATAGAAAAAGTCCCACGTGGAATAGAAAAAGTCGCAAGTGGAATAGAAAAAGACGCAAATGGAATAGAAAAAGATGCAAATGGAATAGAAAAAGTCGCAAGTGGAATAGAAAAAAGTCGCAAGTGGAATAGAAAAAGTCCCACGTGGAATATGAAAAAGTCCCACGTGGAATATGAAAAAGTCCCAAGTGGAATATGAAAAAGTCCCAAGTGGAATATGAAAAAGTCCCACGTGGAATGTAAAAAGTCCCACGTGGAATGGAAAAAGTCCCACGTGGAATACAAAAAGTCCCACGTGGAATATAAAAAGTCGCAAGTGGAATAGAAAAAGTCGCAAGAGGAATAGAAAAAGTCTCACGTGGAATAGAAAAAGTCCCACGTGGAATAGAAAAAGTCACAAGTGGAATTGAAAAAGTCGCAAGTGGAATAGAAAAAGTCGCAAGTGGAATAGAAAAAGTCGCAAGTGGAATAGAAAAAGTCGCAAGTGGAATAGAAAAAGTCGCAAGTGGAATAGAAAAAGTCGCAAGTGGAATAGAAAAAGTATGACGTGGAATACAAAAAGTCCCACGTGGAATATGACAAAGTCCCACGTGGAATATGAAAAAGTCCCACGTGGAACATGAAAAAGTACCACGTGGAACATGAAAAAGTCCCACGTGGAATATGAAAAAGTCCCACGTGGAATATGAAAAAGTCCCACGTGGAATATGAAAAAGTCCCACGTGGAATATGAAAAAGTCCCATGTGGAATATGAAAAAGTCCACATGGAATATGAAAAAGTCCCACGTGGAATATGAAAAAGTCCCACGTGGAATATGAAAAAGTCCCACGTGGAATATGAAAAAGTCCCACGTGGAATATGAAAAAGTCCCAAGTGGAATATGAAAAAGTCCCCAAGTGGAATTTGAAAAAGTCCCAAGTGGAATATGAAAAGGTCCCACGTGGAATGGAAAAAGTCCCACGTGGAATAGAAAAAGTCCCACGTGGAATAGAAAAAGTCCCACGTGGAATAGAAAAAGTCGCAAGTGGAATAGAAAAAGACGCAAATGGAATAGAAAAAGACGCAAATGGAATAGAAAAAGTCGCAAGTGGAATAGAAAAAGTCGCAAGTGGAATAGAAAAAGTCGCAAGTGGAATAGAAAAAGTCGCAAGTGGAATAGAAAAAGTCGCAAGTGGAATAGACAAAGTCCCACGTGGAATATAAATGATCCCACGTGTAATAAAAATGGTCCCACGTGGAATAGAAAAAGTCCAACATGGAATAGAAAAAGTCCCACGTGGAATATGAAAAAGTCCCAAGTGGAATATGAAAAAAGTCCCACGTGGAATATGAAAAAGTCCCACGTGGAATATGAAAAAGTCCCACGTGGAATATTAAAAAGTCCCAAGTGGAATAGAAAAAGTCGCAAGTGGAATAGAAAAAGTATGACGTGGAATACAAAAAGTCCCACGTGGAATATGACAAAGTCCCACGTGGAATATGAAAAAGTCCCGCGTGGAACATGAAAAAGTACCACGTGGAACATGAAAAAGTCCCACGTGGAATATGAAAAAGTCCCACGTGGAATATGAAAAAGTCCCACGTGGAATATGAAAAAGTCCCATGTGGAATATGAAAAAGTCCACGTGGAATATGAAAAAGTCCACGTGGAATATGAAAAAGTCCCACGTGGAATATGAAAAAGTCCCACGTGGAATATGAAAAAGTCCCACGTGGAATATGAAAAAGTCCCACGTGGAATATGAAAAAGTCCCAAGTGGAATATGAAAAAGTCCCCAAGTGGAATTTGAAAAAGTCCCAAGTGGAATATGAAAAGGTCCCACGTGGAATGGAAAAAGTCCCACGT
>NC_136261.1:362727896-362805396 GCF_964187855.1 Myxine glutinosa | reverse complement strand
CGTTGGCACCGGGGCGAACCTCTGGGCGGTCTCTTGCAGAGCGGAGCGCTGCTGTGCCGCGGACCATGGTGCCGTGGAGTCGGGGAGGAACTCGCCCGGCACCCGCAGCGGTTGCCCGAAGACCAACTCCGCCGCGGATGCGCGCAGGTCCTCCTTGGGCACCGTCCGGAGGCCCAGCAGGACCCAGGGGAGCCTGTCGACCCAGCCGCCGTCGCGGAGGGTGGCCCGGAGCGGGGCCTTCAATGAGCGGTGAAATCGCTCACACAGGCCGTTAGCCTGGGGGTGGTAGGCCGTGGTTCGGTGCAGCCGGACCCCGAGCCCCTGCGCAACCGCCCCCCAGAGCTCATAGGTGAACTGGGGGCCGCGGTCGGATGAGATATCTGAGGGGGCGCCGAACCGGGCGACCCAGGTGGCGATGAAAGCCTGCGCGACATCGGCCGCCGTTGTCGACGCCAAGGGCACGGCCTCCGGCCACCGGGTGGTGCGGTCCACCATGGTGAGGACATAGGTGAAACCCCGCGAGGGGGGCAGAGGTCCCACCAGGTCCACGTGGACGTGGTCAAAACGGCGTTCCGGCACCGTGAACTGGGCCAACGGGGCCTGGGTGTGCCGGTGCACCTTGGCACGCTGGCACGCGAGGCACGTCCTGGCCCAGCCGCGGACGGCCTTCCGGAGGCCATGCCAGACGAACTTGTCGGCGATCAGCCTTTGGGAGGCCCTCGCGCCCGGGTGGGACAGGCCGTGGATGGCGTCAAACACCTGGCGCTGCCAGCCCGCGGGCACGATGGGGCGAGGACGCCCGAGGGAGACGTCGCACAAGAGGGCCGCGCCCGCGCCGTCGAACGGCACCTCGGTGATGCGGAGGCCCGTGACGGCGGTCCGCAAGGCCTGGACGTCGGGGTCAGCGGCCTGGTCCGCTGCCATCCGGGCATAGTCGATGCCGAGGTGGACTGCGTGGGCGACGGCCCGGGAAAGGCAATCCGCCACCGGGTTGTCCTTCCCCGCGACGTGCTGGATGTCCGTTGTGTACTCGGACACGGCCGAGAGGTGACGCTGCTGCCGGGCCGACCACGGCTCGGTGACCTTGCCCATCGCGAAGATCAGCGGCTTGTGGTCGACGAAGGCAGTGAACGCACGGCCCTCGAGCAGATGGCGGAAGTGCCTGACCGCCAAGTGAAGTCCGAGCAACTCGCGGTCGAAGGTACTGTAACGGCGTTCGGGCGGGCGAAGCTGCCGGCTAAAGAACCCCAGCGGTTGCCAAGCTCCACGCACCCATTGCTCGTGCACTGCGCCCACCGCGTAGTCCGAGACATCGGTGGTGAGGGCGATCGGTGCATCGGGCGCCGGGTGCGCGAGCATGGTGGGTTTGCCAAGGCGAGCTTCGCGCCCGTGAACGCCGTGTCCATCTGCTCGGTCCAGGTAACGTCGCCTTTGCCCGGCTTACCTCGGAGAGCTTCGTGCAGGGGGCGCAGGAGCTGGGCGATACGGGGCAGGAACCGATGGTAAAAGTTCACCATGCCCAGGAATTCCTGCAGCCCTCTGATCGTGCGGGGGCGCGGAAACCCCTTCACCGCCTCCACCTTGGCCGGCAGGGGGACGGCTCCGTGCCTGGTGACACGGTGCCCCAGAAAATCGATTGTGGCGGCGCCGAACCGGCACTTTGCGGGGTTCACAATCAGGCCATGCTGGCCCAGGCGTTCGAAGAGCGTGCAGAGGTGGTGTAGGTGCTCTTCGCGGGACGCGCTGGCGACGAGGATATCGTCCAGGTAGACGTAGACAAAATCCAAGTCGCGCAGGACGCTGTCCATCAGTCGCTGGAACGCCTGAGCCGCATTTTTCAGACCGAAGGGCATGCGCAGGAACTCGAAGAGTACGAATGGCGTGATGACCCCCGTCTTCAGGACGTCCTCCGGCCTGACGGGGACCTGATGGTAGCCGCGTATGAGGTCCACCTTCGAGAAGAAGGACCTGCCCGCCAAACGGGCGGAAAAGTCCTGAATGTGGGGGACGGGGTAGCGGTCGGGAGTCGTGGCGTCATTGAGACGGCGATAGTCCCCGCACGGTCGCCATCCCCCGCCGGGCTTCGGCACGATGTGCAGCGGCGACGCCCAAGCGCTCTCTGAGCGCCGAACGATGCCGAGTCGCTCCAGGGTAGCGAACGCCGCTTTTGCCACCGCCAGCTTCGTCGGCTCGAGGCGGCGTGCCCGGGCGTAGACCGGTGGCCCGACGGTGGGGATGTGATGGGCCACCCCGTGCTTGACGGCCCCCGCCGAGAAGGTGGGCCGCGTGAGGGCCGGGAAGCCGGCGAGGAGGCGGGTGAATGCGTCCGCTGCCGGAAGCGTACAGACCAACGTGGCCGGAACCGAACCGTTCGGCAAGCCGCTTGGCAAGCCGCTCGTTGAGCTGGGCAACGCACAAGCGAGCGAGCTGAACGTCTCGGCCTGGACAAGACGTCTGCGCTTGACGTCGACCAGGAGCCCATTAGCGCACAGGAAGTCCGCGCCAAGCAGTGCCATGGGCACGTCGGCGGTGACGAACGTCCATCGGAAAACCTGCCCTCCAAACCGCAGAGAGAGGCAGCGTTTTCCGTACGTACGGATGGGCGTCCCGTTCGCGGCAAGCAGCGCGGGGCCCCCACCCGCGGCGTGCTTGTCTGACGTGCCGGCGGGAATGACACTCACCTGCGCTCCCGTGTTGCACAGGTAACGGCGCCCGGAGAAGGTGTCCGTTATGAACAGCAGGCTGCTCGAACGGCCGGCGCTCATTGCCACTATTGAGCGCCGGCCTGGGCGTTTCCCGACCCGTTGAAGGAGCACAGCGGATGACACCGCCGAGCTTCATGGCCGAACTTGGCGTGGAACCAGCACCAGGTGGTGGAGCTGGAGGAGCGCGGCTGGCTCCGCCAGGCCGGTGTAGTTGGCGGGTTTCCCCGCAGTGGCGGTTTTCGCCGCGGTGGTGGGCGGGGCGTGGCGGCGTTCACGAGGTGCGTATTAGCATGCTGCATATGCTGTAGAAGCTGATGCTGTGGAACATGCTGCTGAACATCAGCCTCGAGGGCCGTGACGGCCACGCCAACTCTCGCCCGCGTGTCCGAGGCGGCGAAGTACCTGTCCGCCTCGGCTGCCAATGCTCGGGGTTCCGTTAGCCCGGTCCCGGCCAACGCGAGGCGAACCTGCGCTGGAAGTTGGCACCGGAAAAGCGCCCGGAATAGCGAACCGGGGGCTTCGTCGCCCAACAGTGACAGCATATGGTCCATTCGGACCGACGGGCGCGTCTCACCGAGCTCGGGGAGATCCAGGAGGCGGTCGGCCCGTGCGTCGTCCGTGAGGCCGAACGTGGCTAGGAGTAGCCGCTTGAGTGCCTCGTACTTGTGGCCGTCCGGTGGGTGGCGAAGGACGGACACAACTCGAGCGGCCGTGCCCGGCCCGAGGGAGGCGACGACGTGGCAATAGCGCGTGTCATCGCCGGTGAGGCGCCGAAGCTGAAATTGGGCTTCGGCCTGGACGAACCAGACTTCGGCCTGAGCCTCCCAAAATTCCGGAAGTTTGACGAAGTTGGCCATGGCAATGGCGTCGCGTGTGGAAGGATCGCTCCGGCAGATCCAACGTCGAGGGTCACCAGTAAAGCGCGGCGTTACGCGCGCTGCTTGTGAGCAAGGAGGAAGCGGACAAGCGGTAACATATAAACGTCTTTATTGTAAGAGCTCACTGTAACACTGTACCGCTCCGGGCTGGGCGCCCGGTGTATATCATGAGGCCACGCCTACCCCTCGGGCGTGGCCACCGCCCACTCAGTGCGCGGAATGATGTCACCACGCCAGTGGGCTTTTGTGTCCGCCACACTGTCAAGTTTGGTTGCAATTGGATAAGTAACGACTGAATGTATCATGGTTAGACAGACAGACAGCAAATTGTGTATTTTAGTATGATCCCTAGCACTGAACTTTAAATTGCCACAGGGTTGGGGGGAAGGGGGGGATAAGGCTGAGCAGCTTACCTCCCCCTCCCCCTCACCCCTGGTTAAAAGATTTTGTATTAATGCTGACTGAATTCGTCAAAATTTACTGTCCTTAAAAATGAAAAATATATACTGCATTTCTAATTTTGGTTTAAACTTTAAACCCAAGTATTTTGGTTTTATAGGTTAATTGTGTCACTGAAGGAGCTCGGGCTCCCACGTCGATCGGAAGAATGGACGCGACAAAAAGCTGGAATTCGTCCGAGTTGCTTTATTCAAACAAAACACTCAGGTACTCTAAAAAGCCCGTTTATCGGGCAGCAATATATATACACACATTATCCCGGAGCGTTTGCCCAGGAAAGGCGAGAGGGGGCGTGGCCGAGTGTCCTGGCTGCGGCCTGGCAAGTTGAGGGCGAGCCTGCCCGGGCGTCCTGGACGAGCCCGGCATGGTGATCGCTCCGCGTCCTTGATAGGTGCAAGGCGATTGTGAAAACCCAGCGGTAGCCGCTACACACGTCCCCCCAGAATCGACTTGCACCGGCAGGGTCAATTTGAGGGGGGTCCTGATGACCCGGCCAAAGCGACCCCTGGCGGGTCGTGGGGGTGGGGGGGTCCGGTGTGGTGGTGGGCGGTCGAGTGGGGGGCACCGTGGACGGGGGGCGGCCTCGCCGCGGCGTAAGGGCCACCCGTGGTGGTTGGTCGACGTCCACGTGCGCCGGCTTGAGGCGGTCCACCGCAATCCGGTCCGACCTGCCGCCGATGTAGATGACGAACGACTTGTCGTCCCGTCGCAGGACCCGGAAGGGCCCGTCGTACGGCGGCCGGAGTGGCCCCCGATGTGCGTCGTGATGCACAAAAACATACTCCGCTGTGCGAAGTGCTGGGGGGGACGTAGGACTGGGGGTCACCGTGGTGGGATGTTGGCACGGGGGCAAACCATCGGGCGGCCTCCTGGAGGTCCGAGCGCTGGTGAGCTGCGGACCAGGGACTGGTAGCGTCGGGCACGAATTCGCCCGGGACGCGTAGCGCCTGGCCGTAGACAAGCTCGGCGGTGGATGCCTGGAGGTCCTCCTTGGGGGCCATGCGGAGGCCCAAAAGGACCCACGGCAGCCGGTCGGCCCAACCGCCGTCTTGAAGGCCGGCCATTAGCGCGGCCTTCATGGAGCGGTGGGATCGCTCGCACAACCCGTTTGCTTGGGGGTGGTAGGCCGTAGTACGGTGGAACTTGACCCCCAGGTTGCGGGCGACCGCGCCCCACAGCTCGGAGGTGAACTGTGGTCCGCGGTCTGACGAGATGTCTGCCGGTGCGCCGAAGCGGGCGACCCAGGTGGCGATGAAAGCCTGCGCCACGTCGGCGGTGGTGGTGGAGACGAGGGGAACGGCCTCCGGCCACCTGGTGGTCCTGTCCACCATGCTGAGCAGGTGTGTGAACCCCCGTGACGGGTGGAGGGGGCCCCACCAGATCCACGTTGACGTGGTCGAAACGTCGTTCGGGCACGGTGAAAGGTGCCAGCGGGGCCTGGGTGTGTCGGTGGACCTTGGCCCGTTGGCAGGCTGTACAGGTGCTGGTCCAATCACGGACGTCCCGACGAAGGCTGTGCCAGACGAATCGCGCCGACACCTGCTTCTGGGAAGCTTTCCGGCCCGGGTGGGAAAGGCCGTGGAGGGAGGCGAAGATGCGGCGTTGCCAGGTGACGGGCACGATGGGGCGAGGCTGGCCTTGGGAGACGTCGCAGAGCAGGACAGTGTCCGCGAAGGGGATGTCGGCCAGGCGGAGGCCCGTGTCCGCCGCCCGGAGGGCTTGCACCGTGGTGTCGGTGGTTTGGTCCGCCGCCATAAGCGCGAAGTCCACGCCCAGGTGGACCGCATTCGCGCTGGCCCGGGAAAGACAGTCGGCCACGGCGTTGTTTTTGCCGGCGACGTGCCGGATGTCCGTGGTAAACTCCGACACGGCGGAGAGGTGGCGCTGTTGGCGGGCCGACCACGGCTCCATGACCTTGGCCATTGCGTAAACCAACGGCTTGTGGTCGACGAACGCCGTGAAAGGTCGGCCCTCCAGGAGGTGGCGGAAATGGCGGACGGCCAGGTGTAGACCGAGGAGCTCATGGTCAAACGTGCTGTATTTGAGCTCGTTCGGCCGGAGCTGCCGGCTGAAAAAAGCGAGTGGCTGCCAAACCCCGTTCACCCATTGCTCATGCTTAGTCGGAGGCATCCGTGGTGAGGGCGATGGGAGCGTTGAGCACCGGATGAGCGAGCAGTGTTGCGTCGGCGAGGGCCCGCTTTGAGCTTTGGAAGGCCGCGTCCATTGCTGCGGACCAGGCGATGTCGTGCTTGGCCGGCTTGCCCCGGAGGGCTTCGTAGAGGGGCCGCATGAGTTGAGCAGCGCGGGGCACAGAGCGGTGATAAAAATTCACCATTCCCAGGAATTCCTGCAGGGCCTTTATGGTGCGGGGACGCGGGAACGTGGTGATGGCCTCGACCTTGGTTGGCAGCGGCACGGCCCCGTTCTTGGTGATGTGGTGGCCCAAAAAATCAACGGCCATCGTGCCGAAGTGGCATTTGGCCGGGTTGACGATGAGGCCGTGCTTGCTGAGGCGCCCGAACAGTGTTCGGAGGTGGAGGAGGTGCTCGGCCCGGGACGTGCTGGCGACGAGGATGTCGTCCAGGTAAATGAAAAGGAACGGCAGGTCGCGCAGCACGCCGTCCATCAAGCGCTGGAACGCCTGAGCCGCGTTCTTGAGACCAAACGGCATCCGTAAGAATTCGAATAAGCCGAACGGCGTGATGACTGCCGTTTTAGGGACGTCGGCCGCCCTGACAGGTACCTGGTGATATCCCCGTATGAGAGCAATTTTCGAAAAAATGACCCGTCCCGCCAGACCGGCGGAGAAGTCTTGGATGTGCGGGATCGGATACCTGTCAGGGGTGGTAGCGTCGTTAAGGTGGCAGTAGTCGCCACATGGGCGCCAGCCGCCCCCTGGCTTTGGGACGATGTGTAGTGGCGAAGCCCACGCGCTATCGGAGCGCCGCACGATGCCGAGGTGTTCTAAAGCGTCGAACTCGGCTTTGGCCACGGCGAGCTTGGCTGGGTCGAGGCGGCGGGCTCTGGCGTAGACCGGCGGGCCCGTGGTTGGTATGTGGTGCTCGATCCCATGCCGTACTGCGACGGCCGAAAACGTCGGCCACGTGAGGGCCGGGAACTCCGTGAGCAGGCGAGCAAACTCGTTCGCCGCCGGGAGGGCGCATGCCAGCTCGTTCGGCGCGGAGCTGCTCAATGTGCATACCAGGGAGCTGAAGGTTTCGGCGTTGATTAAACGACGCCGTTGGACGTCCACCAGCAGTCCGTGTGCGCAGAGGAAGTCGGCGCCTAGCAGAGCCATGGGCACGTTTGCGGTTACAAACGTCCAAGCAAAGCGTTGGCCGCCGAAGCAGAGGGTGACGTTGCGTGGGCCGAAGGTGCGGATGGCCGATCCGTTTGCCGCAACCGAGGAGGGGCCGCAAACCACGGACTGCCTGTCCTGGTCAGAGGCGGGTATGACGCTCAGTTGGGCGCCGGTGTCGCACAGGAAGCGCCGTCCGGACGCTTTATCCATGATGAACAGTAAGTTGCCCGTGTGGCCGGCGCTCATGGCTGGTAATGAACGCCGGCCCGGCCGTTTCCCGGCCTGCCGAAGGTGCACGGGGGTCGGCATGTCCGGGCCTTCTGTCCGAACCTGGCATGATAGTAACACCACGCTTGGTCAGGTGGAGGCCCCGGTCGTCGTGCTGGAGGTGGTCGGCTCGGTGTAGCGGCCGCCAATTGCGTCGGCAGTTCGGTCGTCGACCGTGCCGGGTGCTCAGGCGCCATGGGTGTTGCGTCGGACGGCGGTGGGCCCCAGGTCGCTGCTGCGATGCGCTGGCCTGCGGCGGAGATCTTGTCGGCTTCCCTGGCAAGGGAACGGGGATCCGTGATCGTCGTGCTTGCCAGGGCGAGGTGTACCGGGCTAGGCAGCTGATGGAGGAACAGCTCCCGGAACAGGAATGCCGGAGAGTGCTCGCCGAGCAGCGAAAGCATGTAGTCCATTCGCTCAGAAGGGCGCGTGTCGCCGAGCTCGGGCAGGTCGAGCAGGCGCCGTGCGCGTTCCGCCGATGGGAGGGCGAAAGCGTCGAGGAGGAGCTTTTTAATCGCGCCGTATTTGTCAGCGGCTGGCGGGCTCTCGAGGAGGCTCAGGGCGCAGGCCACGGTGGCTGAACCGAGCGCTGCTACCACATGGTGGAAGCGGGTGTCGTCGGCCGTGATGCCTCGCAGGGCGAACAGGGAGTCCGCCTGTGCGAAACAAACCGCCGCGTGAGCCTCCCAGAAGGTAGGCAGTTTAAGGGCCACTGCCGTGTCCATGTCGGTAGGTCACCAATGAAGGAGCTCGGGTTCCCACGTCGATCGGAAGAATGGACGCGACAAAAAGCTGGAATTCGTCCGAGTTGCTTTATTCAAACAAAACACTCAGGTACTCTGAAAAGCCCGTTTATCGGGCAGCAATATATATACACACATTATCCCGGAGCGTTTGCCCAGGAAAGGCGAGAGGGGGCGTGGCCGAGCGGCCTGGCAAGTTGAGGGCGAGCCTGCCCGGGCATGCCCGGGCATGCCCGGGCGTCTCGACCGAGGCCTGGCAAGTTGAGCGCGGGCCTGCCTGGGCGTCCTGGACGAGCCCGGCATGGTGATCACTCCGCGTCCTTGATAGGTGCAAGGCGATTGTGAAAACCCAGCGGTAGCCGCTACATCACACTCTTAGTTTCATTCAGAGCCAAAGTTCTGAACTACTTGTATAGACAAGGTGGATTTATGGAAAAAGGCCATGTATAAGCTTCTAGGTGCATTTTGGGGTAAAAGTTGTGAAGTTAAAGTAAAAGAGCTGCAGGTACATGATATATAAATGCTTGTTCAAAGAAATTGTCCAAATATGGCAATTTGGCGGCCATTTTGTTTATGCTAATTCGAAGGTCAAAAACTCAAAATTCGGCCCAGGACCCGGGTTAATCGAATTCAGCATACCCTAGTTATGTTAAAAAGTGAGGTTCCCACCTTTTACCCAAAAATGCACCGAACATTCACATTTCTCAGAAATCCGTCGTCTAGCACCACCCATGGTGAAATGATGATGCAACATCGGGAGGCGGAGGTTTAATTTGTCTAAAAAAAAGAGGACAAAAATATCCTGCTTGTGATATAAAATTTGGCATTGTGGCGGACACAAAAGCCCACTGGCGTGGTGACATCATTCCACGCACCAAGTGGGCGGTGGCCACGCCCGAGGGGTAGGCGTGGCCTCATGATATACACCGGGCGACCAGCCCGGAGCATTTCAGTGTTACAGTGTAGTCTTACAATAAAGACGTTTATATGTTACCGCTTGTCCGCTTCCTCCTTGCTCACAAGCAGCGCGCGTAACGCCGCGCTTTACTGGTGACCCTCGACGTTGGATCTGCCGTAGCGATCCTTCCGAACACGACGCCATTGCAATGGCCAACGACAAGGCAATGGCGATTAAACTTCCCGAATTTTGGGAGGCCCAGGCCGAAGTCTGGTTCGTTCAAGCCGAAGCCCAATTTCAGCTTCGGCGCCTCACCAACGACGACCTGCGCTACTGCCATGTCGTCGCCTCCCTCGGGCCCGGCACGGCCGCTCGAGTTGTGTCCGTCCTTCGCCACCCACCGGACGGCCACAAGTACGAGGCACTCAAGCGGCTACTCCTAGCCACGTTCGGCCTCACGGACGACGCACGGGCCGACCGCCTCCTGGATCTCCCCGAGCTCGGTGAGACGCGCCCGTCGGTCCGAATGGACCATATGCTGTCACTGTTGGGCGACGAAGCCCCCGGTTCGCTATTCCGGGCGCTTTTCCGGCGCCAACTTCCAGCGCAGGTTCGCCTCGCGTTGGCCGGGACCGAGCTAACGGAACCCCGAGCATTGGCCGCCAAGGCGGACAGGTACTTCGCCGCTACGGACACGCGGGCGAGCGTCGGCGTGGCCGTCACGGCCCTCGACGCTGATGTTCAGCAGCATGTTCCACAGCATCAGCTTCTACAGCGCGCTGATGTTCAGCAGCATGTTCCACAGCATCAGCTTCTACAGAGCGCTGATGTTCAGCAGCATGCTGATACGCACCTCGTGAATGCCGCCACGCCCCGCCCACCGCCGCGGCGAAAACCGCCACCGCGGGGGAACCCGCCAACTCCACCGGCCTGGCGGAGCCAGCCACGCTCCTCCAGCTCCACCACCTGGTGCTGGTTCCACGCCAAGTTCGGCCACGAAGCTCGGCGGTGTCATCCGCCGTGCTCCTTCAACGGGTCGGGAAACGCCCGGGCCGGCGCTCAATAGTGGCGATGAGCGCCGGCCGTTCGAGCAGCCTGCTGTTCATAACGGACACCTTCTCCGGGCGCCGTTACCTGTGCGACACGGGAGCGCAGGTGAGTGTCATTCCCGCCGGCACGTCAGACAAGCACGCCGCGGGTGGGGGCCCCGCGCTGCTTGCCGCGAACGGGACGCCCATCCGTACGTACGGAAAACGCTGCCTCTCTCTGCGGTTTGGAGGGCAGGTTTTCCGATGGACGTTCGTCACCGCCGACGTGCCCATGGCACTGCTTGGCGCGGACTTCCTGTACGCTAATGGGCTCCTGCTCGACGTCAAGCGCAGACGGCTTGTCCAGGCCGAGACGTTCAGCTCGCTCGCTTGAGCGTTGCCCAGCTCAACGAGCGGCTTGCCAAGCGGCTTGCCGGACGATTCGGTTCCGGCCACGTTGGTCTGTACGCTTCCGGCAGCGGACGCATTCACCCGCCTCCTCGCCGGCTTCCCGGCCCTCACGCGGCCCACCTTCTCGGCGGGGGCCGTCAAGCACGGGGTGGCCCATCACATCCCCACCGTCGGGCCACCGGTCTACGCCCGGGCACGCCGCCTCGAGCCGACGAAGCTGGCGGTGGCAAAAGCGGCGTTCGCTACCCTGGAGCGACTCGGCATCGTTCGGCGCTCAGAGAGCGCTTGGGCGTCGCCGCTGCACATCGTGCCGAAGCCCGGCGGGGGATGGCGACCGTGCGGGGACTTTCGCCGTCTCAATGACGCCACGACTCCCGACCGCTACCCCGTCCCCCACATTCAGGACTTTTCCGCCCGTTTGGCGGGCAGGTCCTTCTTCTCGAAGGTGGACCTCATACGCGGCTACCATCAGGTCCCCGTCAGGCCGGAGGACGTCCCGAAGACGGCGGTCATCACGCCATTCGGACTCTTCGAGTTCCTGCGCATGCCCTTCGGTCTGAAAAATGCGGCTCAGGCGTTCCAGCGACTGATGGACAGCGTCCTGCGCGACTTGGATTTTGTCTACGTCTACCTGGACGATATCCTCGTCGCCAGCGCGTCTCGCGAAGAGCACCTACACCACCTCCGCACGCTCTTCGAACGCCTGGGCCAGCATGGCCTGATTGTGAACCCCGCAAAGTGCCGGTTCGGCGCCGCCACAATCGATTTTCTGGGGCACCGTGTCACCAGGCACGGAGCCGTCCCCCTGCCGGCCAAGGTGGAGGCGGTGAAGGGGTTTCCGCGCCCCCGCACGATCAGAGGGCTGCAGGAATTCCTGGGCATGGTGAACTTTTACCATCGGTTCCTGCCCCGTATCGCCCAGCTCCTGCGCCCCCTGCACGAAGCTCTCCGAGGTAAGCCGGGCAAAGGCGACGTTACCTGGACCGAGCAGATGGACACGGCGTTCACGGGCGCGAAGCTCGCCTTGGCAAACCCACCATGCTCGCGCACCCGGCGCCCGATGCACCGATCGCCCTCACCACCGATGCCTCGGACTACGCGGTGGGCGCAGTGCACGAGCAATGGGTGCGTGGAGCTTGGCAACCGCTGGCGTTCTTTAGCCGGCAGCTTCGCCCGCCCGAACGCCGTTACAGTACCTTCGACCGCGAGTTGCTCGGACTTCACTTGGCGGTCAGGCACTTCCGCCATCTGCTCGAGGGCCGGGCGTTCACTGCCTTCGTCGACCACAAGCCGCTGATCTTTGCGATGGGCAAGGTCACCGAGCCGTGGTCGGCCCGGCAGCAGCGTCACCTCTCGGCCGTGTCCGAGTACACGACGGACATCCAGAACGTCGCGGGGAAGGACAACCCGGTGGCGGATTGCCTTTCCCGGGCCGTCGCCCACGCAGTCCACCTCGGCATCGACTATGCCCGGATGGCAGCGGACCAGGCCGCTGACGCCGACGTCCAGGCCTTGCGGACCGCCATCACGGGCCTCCGCGTCACCGAGGTGCCGTTCGACGGCGCGGGCGTGGCCCTCTTGTGCGACGTCTCCCTCGGGCGTCCTCGCCCCATCGTGCCCGCGGGCTGGCAGCGCCAGGTGTTTGACGCCATCCACGGCCTGTCCCACCCGGGCGCGAGGGCCTCCCAAAGGCTGATCGCCGACAAGTTCGTCTGGCATGGCCTCCAGAAGGCCGTCCGCGGCTGGGCCAGGACGTGCCTCGCGTGCCAGCGCGCCAAGGTGCACCGGCACACCCAGGCCCCGTTGGCCCCGTTCACGGTGCCGGAACGCCGGTTTGACCACGTCCACGTGGACCTGGTGGGACCTCTGCCCCCCTCGCGGGGTTTCACCTACGTCCTCACCATGGTGGACCGCACCACCCGGTGGCCGGAGGCCGTGCCCTTGGCGTCGACAACGGCGGCCGATGTCGCGCAGGCTTTCATCGCCACCTGGGTCGCCCGGTTCGGCGCCCCCTCAGACATCTCATCCGACCGCGGCCCCCAGTTCACCTCGGAGCTCTGGGGGGCGGTTGCGCAGGGGCTCGGGGTCCGGCTGCACCGAACCACGGCCTACCACCCCCAGGCTAACGGCCTGTGTGAGCGATTTCACCGCTCATTGAAGGCCGCGCTCCAGGCCACCCTCCGTGATGGCGGCTGGGTCGACAGGCTCCCCTGGGTCCTGCTGGGCCTCCGGACGGCGCCCAAGGAGGACCTGCGTGCATCCGCGGCGGAGTTGGTCTTCGGGCAACCACTGCGGGTGCCGGGCGAGTTCCTCCCCGACTCCACAGCACCATGGTCCGCGGCACAGCAGCGCTCCACTCTGCAAGAGACCGCCCAGAGGTTCGCCCTGGTGCCAACGGCATGCCACGGGCACCCACCGACGCACGTCGCCCCGGAGCTTCGCACGGCGGAGTACGTCTTCGTCCGCCACGATGCCCATCGGACACCACTGCGGCCCCCGTACGACGGGCCTTTCCGCGTGCTGGAGACTGGGGCGAAGCACTTCACCCTGGACATCGGCGGTACTCCTGACCGCGTTTCGGTAGACCGCCTCAAGCCGGCCCACCTCGATGTGGACCATCCACCGCCAGTGGCCCGACCCCCACGTCGGGGCCGCCCTCCTGCGGGCGGACCCCCGGCACCGCCCAGCCACGCCGCCCCCCGGTCCTGCACCCATCCCAGGGGCAGCCAGGGGCATCCCACCTGGCATCCCTGCACCCCGGACGCCGCCGATCGCCAGGGGGCGCTTCGGCCGGGTCATTCGTCTGCCCCGCAAACTGGCCCTCCAGGTGCGCGGGAATTCTGGGGGGGCACGTGTGGCGGACACAAAAGCCCACTGGCGTGGTGACATCATTCCACGCACCAAGTGGGCGGTGGCCACGCCCGAGGGGTAGGCGTGGCCTCATGATATACACCGGGCGACCAGCCCGGAGCATTTCAGTGTTACAGTGTAGTCTTACAATAAAGACGTTTATATGTTACCGCTTGTCCGCTTCCTCCTTGCTCACAAGCAGCGCGCGTAACGCCGCGCTTTAGCATCAACATTATGCATGCCTGTTCTCTCCTCATTCCAAAAGTCTGTGTTGTGCTTTTTAAACGCAGAATGGGAAGCGGCTGCCGTAAACGGGAGACAGATGAACCCATGGACAGGCACCATGGTTCGCCATGTATAGCAGATAACTTCCCTTTCAAGGAACTTCAACACAGAATGAGACCATTCAGCTCATCAAGCCTTGCAATGGTTGACATTCGACTTCGCGACAAGCAGGCCATATCGGGGGCTGTGCATAGCAGGGTCGATTTGAAAAGTGGAAGACAAATCACCTTTGGCTACAGGTTAATGCCAGCGGATCAGTAATTTCTTTCATTTGTTCTGAAATTTGGGGTCTGGGACCTCATACATATTTCACTCACTTTCACTCACTCACCGCAGGCAGGTTGGTGGTCTTTCTGTCTTCTACCGACTCCTCTCCGGCCTTGCTCCCCCAGCTCTCTCTGTGCTCTGTCCCCCCAATATTCCTTCAGGTCGCACAAGATCTGCCTGCAACCCTCTTATGGTTAAACTGCCAAAGTCTAGGCTCTCTGCTCACCTTCACTCTTTCATTCCCCTTTTCTTCCGCCTCTGGAACAAACTCCCCCACTCCCTTCAATCCCACTCCTCCCTCCAGGTCTTTAAAACAGCTGTACACCACCATCTCTTATCTTCCCCCATCGAAAACCTTGATCTTTTCTACCCCCGGTAATTCACCCCAGAGTCCTTGCAGTGTTCATATGTTTTATTCCTCTCCCACCTCCCCCCAAGTCCTCCCGATGTCCCTGCTCTCAAATGTTGTGTTTGTGTACTTCCCCCTCTTCCCCCTCTCTTTTGTGTCCTTCCCCCTCTCTCCCCATCTTGTCTGCCGCTCCCCTTGTTTTTTGTGTTTTGTGTGTCGGTTTGTCTTTTTGTGTGATTAATGTAAGCTCTTTCACGAGCCTCGATCTTGTATACAAAAAAAAAAAAAAAAAATGTAAAGCTGTTCTTTGGATGTCTGTAATAACAAGTATTATATTAAAGTCTGTATTCTATACCTCACCCTACACGTGTTCATTTTCAGGTATCCGATCTGGTAAAACATGGTCCGAACGTACAAACGGGTTGAAGGTTCCAGGCAGTACCGCAACTACACAACTGAGCAACTACATATGGCAGTCCGTGCAGTGGAGCAAGGCACAATGAGCCAAAGAGAGGCACACAAATCATTCAACATTCCAGCGGGAACACTGCACAATAAACTCAAGGGAAAACATACCAAACAACCCGGACATCCTACAGTATTCACTATTGAAGAGGAGCAGGCTTTTGCCGATCATTTGAAGAATGTCGCTGATTGGGGATTTCCATTTGATTTAAAAGACCTCCGGATGTTGGCACATTCCTATCTGCAAAAACAAGGGAGAATGGTGGCGCAGTTCCACAATAATTTTCCATCATTTGATTGGGCAAATGATTTCATGAAGCGTCACCCCACTCTAGGACACGGGGTTATTAAGCGGCTACCAGACAGTGACGAAAATGATGCTGCCATACCTACAACGGTGTCAGAAGTAGTCGTAGGGATTCTGAAGAATATGCGTGGGGTTGGAGACCAGCAAGATCCCCCCAAGAAGAGAAGGAAGAAAATATCTGTAGAGCCGGGGAAAAGCATAAGTGCAGAGGGCTTACAGGAACCAACCAGCAATGCCATCGATGACATAATCAGTCATGGGTCACAGAGTGACGATGGCAGCATTGATGACGCAGAGACAGAATCAAGCGAAGTAGAAGAAAGCGAGGATCAGATAAGTGATAGCATCGAGTCTGAAGAGGAAGTCCTGCCAGATGACATAGTACCATCCATTGGCAACTATTATGTTGTAAAATTCCAAGTGAAAACTTCTGTCAAATTTTATGTGGCCAAATTAGTGATAGTCGATGAAGATGAATGCACTATGACGTTCATGAGGTCATCGAAGAAAGTTGACAATAAATTTGTTTGGCCATCCGTACCTGATGAGGGTAATGTTACTGTAAACCAGTTGGTTAGACTGCTGAGTCACCCAAAAGAGGAAAGAAGGGGTGGACTTACATTCAATGCGAAGGAACTGCAAAACTTTAAAATGCAGTCGGAGGGGAGGGTGGGGACACATACCCCAATGTGATATGACCTCTATACAAAGGGTTATTTTGCACCGTCCATTCCGTCGATTTGTTCTTCACCATTGGAACCGTATTACTGTAATTTCACATGTTTCTTGTGATTGTATTGCCTTGGTAAAGCGCAATACAAGTAATATAATTGTTAACGGAAGTTTTATGATAAAATGGTGTCATATTCCTCATTATGCCGATTTTCAATTTTTTCACAATCCAAAATTGATATCCAGTACCGGTATTATTTTTAAAAAAGTTTTCTGAAATGTTGTTTTTGATTCATTTTATTTTTTTAAACAGTTATAGCGTTCAATGACACCCCAACAGAGGGGTTCCTTTGACTATGTATAGCAAGTTCACACAGATTCAAAGTAGCCCCATTCGCGGGGTTACTGTGAACACCTAATTTCTTTTAAAAATACATATATTTATATGCACAGCTAAGCAGTTTTGATGCATGCTATCATTAGCTTCATTCAGTCCCCCTATTTGAGTAATGAAAGGAGTGAGGTATATTTATTACATTAGCCAGGGTTCTATGGGAAAGGGAAAAAATGTTCAAAGTAGCCCCAGTTTACGGTAGTAAATAAATAACCTTCACGTAATACTTTACGTAGTTGGGTACATTGTGCTTTCATTTCGGTAAATTCACTTACATTTGGGTACATTTGGGTAATTCGTCGGACCCGATATTCTATTGGTCTACTGATCCCATTGACGTATTGGTATTTTATTGAACTCGAATTACTGGTTCTAGTTTTCCCCTGCTGATCCCATTGACCTATTGGTATTCTATTGGACTCGAATTACTGGTTCTAGTTTTCCCCTACTGATCCCATTGACCTATTGGTATTCTATTGGACTCGAATTACTGGTTCTAGTTTTCCCCTACTGATCCCATTGACCTCTTGGTATTTTATTGAACTCGAATTACTGGTTCTAGTTTTCCCCTGCTGATCCCATTGACCTATTGGTATTCTATTGGGCTCGAATTACTGGTTCTAGTTTTCCCCTACTGATCCCATTGACCTCTTGGTATTTTATTGAACTCGAATTACTGGTTCTAGTTTTCCCCTGCTGATCCCATTGACCTATTGGTATTCTATTGGACTCGAATTACTGGTTCTAGTTTTCCCCTACTGATCCCATTGACCTATTGGTATTTTATTGGACTCGAATTACTGGTTCTAGTTTTCCCCTACTGATCCCATTGACCTATTGGTATTCTATTGGACTCTAATTACTGGTTCTAGTTTTCCCCGACTGGTCCCATTGACTTACTGTTTTTTTATTGGTATTTTCTATTGCTCCAGTATTTCACTTTCCTTATTGAAACAAGTAGATCCTGCTGGTCCAATTTCCTTTGGGATTTTTATGGGATTTGGCCTGTTGGTTTTCAATGGGAATTTTCGACCTGGGACGACATTTTATATCTTTTTCTCCTTGTTATTTATTTATTTCTAATTACGCAATTAATCAATAAGTCAATCAATGATTTACACCCCCCCCCCCCCCTGCTTACACCCCACGCCCCCCTCCCAATTCCGTCTCCACATGGCGCATGCTGTGCAATGTTATTTATTTATTTGGCATGGTGGTGGTGTTCCTTGAATGTAGCTTTACTTCTTTATTTTTCGTTTTCTCCTGTTTATTACCCTCGCCTGAGGAGAAAGTGTTGCATTTGAGTCCGTTTGTTTGTTTGTCTGTCTGTTTGTTTGTTCGCACAGAATAAATATGATTTTCTCTGTAACCGTTGGTCCGATTGACAGGAAATTTTCACCGTAGGTGCAACTCCACCTGTAGAATTTTACTTTTTCATACGAGCATAAATACTGTTACGGTTTTACGTGACCCCGTTCCCTTACCAAGGGGAGATTAAGCCCCTTGTTCTCCTTGGGTCTTCACAACCGCGAGACTGAGTCGCCACTTCCGGTCAGAAGTGGAACAGGGTTTCGGGACAATTTTCACACGTACCTAAGTACCCACGCCACCGAGGAAGCGGGGATCAAGTCTCGCACGAACCACGCGTAATTTGAGTACACCCGAGCGGATTGCGTACCACGTGGTCCGTGCTGTTACCTTGCTATTGGAACCCGATCAGAGCGATATAATTCGTACCATGCTAAGTCAATAATGGAAAACACGAGACGGTCGAATCAAAGGAATAACAGGTTTAATTATTATTTACAATGATTGGTAGAAGAAGCAGAGACACAGGGCAGTCTTAAACATGTCTTACTTATCTACCCAGACAATGGGCCCACGCACACTCACAGGGGGATGAAGGAAGAATTGTTCATGTGCTGAACGCGCCGGCCTTGGTCGTCCAGGAACAACTCACTCGGTGTGGCCCTCTGGCGGTCGCCGCACGTTTCCCGGTGAAGACAGGCAGGCAGGCGGGAAGGATCCTCGCGGCGCTTATCTTGATAAAGGCAGGCAGGAGGAAGGAAATATTCGCACGTCTCTGGCCCGGCACGGCTGTCTTTCACAGCGCAATTAATACAACTGCGCGTATTCACTCTCGTAACTCAACGGAGGATCTGACTCAAGCTCAACCGAGAACTCAACTTGTAACTCATGCGCGTTTCACCTGAGCTCATAACTTGTAACTCGTCTGCCTCCCTTCTCATAACTTGTCATAGCGCGTCTCTCCTCATAACTGAGGTGGGGTCTTTGGGCACAGGGTTATATCGCCACGCCCTGGCCCGCATCGAATGTTCCAAGCCCCGCCTTTTGCCGCAGTGGTAAGCCACTCCCCTCGAGCCCTGATTGGCGGCTCGTGCTTACCGTCACTCCCTCTCCTTCTGTCCTACCTTCCTTTGGCCTTGATCGACTCGTTCAGGCCGGCCTCGTGGTATTTCGCGCCAATTCCAAAAGCATCGAGGCAGCATAAGCATCGGAAGGGGACCTAACTCTCATTATTCTACTCAACGCAAACTAAACACAGGAAAAGGACTACGCTTCCATTTACTAAGAAATAACTGATCTTTAAACGAGGCTACGTGTTGTAGTGTAACTAAACTATGAGGGGAAATTAACCTTTTATTGTAAAAACACAAAACCGCAACAATACATACATACATATATACATACATACATGCAGACTTTCCCTATATTATATATAAATGTAGAATCTATTCGTGTATGGTGCATATATTTAGAAAGATTGTGCAAAATTGTCCAAAAAAAGAGAAAAGCACCTGTAAGTACTGTATTTACAAAAAAACAACAACTAGAAAGGGATACTTATTGGTATTTGGGCGAAAAGTGAAGGACCTCAACAGCCAAAGAATCTGCAAAATATTATTATGAATGGAGTAGAAAGCAAACAGAAGTAGCATCACAAAAGTAGAATAATAAGGGGGGTTCCAGACCACTAACCAAAATGTGTTGACATGGCTGGTAAAACAAACCTAAAATATTAGGTAACTGAACCACCTGAGCCCATGAGTTTTTAGCAGGAAGTTGAGAAATCTTTTACATATATTAATTGTTAACAATTTTTATTTTTCCTCACTTTTCTTCTTCTGGTAGAAGGAGAAGCTGAGGTTCCAGGTGTTAACCCTTCAGTGGAGCAAAAGAGGAAATGCCAATGCCCAAAATTTCATCTTTTTCTTGTTTCCCACGGCTCTTAGCATACTTTGATGACCACGCTGTTGTTTCTCTACATTGTTCTATCTGTCCACCAATGCAGAATGATACTCGCCTTCATGATCAAGGCTCATTTTCAATATATCATCTGGTGTAACCTTTTTCCAAATGAGACATCATATGCACCTTGAATTCAGGTTTCTCATAATTGATTTGTTTATTCATACTCTAATTTTGTAAATGCTTATTTTATACAAGAGTCGACGCTCATGGATAAATTCACCAACAAAGGGCAGCAGGTTCATAGAAAGCTTCGGAAGCGAACCTCCATGGCAATTGCATGTATATGTAAATCCATTCAAACTTTCACTGTCATTCCCCATTCCCTTGGGAACAAAATTTCATGTTGTCATTTCAAATGTCCCTTCCATGATCTGCCATCTTGTCCCTTCCATGATCCGCCATCTTGCTCACGTGATCTTGCTTTGGTCTGGCGCGACCGATAAATTATTTTCACCTGGTGATTAAAATCAATAAATTACAATACAATACTGTACAGAACGGATTTTGAATTCGAAACCGCTCATCATTTACGCCAGCTACACCGACTTCTTTTTTCCACCAGCTACACCAGCTTCAGTTTTCCACCAGCTACACCGACTTCAGTTTTCCGCCAGCTGCACCGACTTCATTTAAGCCAGGTACACCGATTTCAGTTTTCCGTCATCTACACCGACTTCAGTTTTCTGCCAGCTACACCGACTTTATTTATAATTCTAAGCCCAAGATCAAACAACCTAGCCTAGCTAGGCCTAGGCCAGAGATGTTTGCGAGGGCTGCGTACTCGATCGACTGACCATTGTCGACGAAGCTCTCACTCTACGCAATGCGTATTTTCATATTAAACTACTAAAGGGTATTGTGGAAATTGGACATACACAAAAAGGAAAAGAGGAATAACACAAAACGAGTAACAATGGCCTGGAGAACAGAATGGGAATGAATCAATATGTGAGAAGAGTTCTCGGATGTGCATGATCGAGTGCATGAAGCAATGGTGGGCAGCACATTTGAAAGACCAAAGGAAGGAGGATGAGACAACAGACACAGGGAGACAATTCTACAATCCACAGAATAAGGGGAAGAAGTTTTAAGGTTTTCTTCTTTTGAGGAATAGACTGTTATTCTACTCGTTTGCAATAAGTTGAACAAGAAAGAGCAATAAGAGATTGCAGACCCTCGCAATGTTGTGTTTGTGTGGTATTTATTAGTTGCTGTGTTTGTCTAGTTTATTGACGACGTATATTTATGCTCAATCCAATGTGGCTGCCAAACCACGTGACTGAAGACGTCATCAATTTAATTATCCTGTACAATTTTTGAATATATCATGCTCAAGAAATTTCATATTGATCAGATCGAGCTTGTCTAATTGTCTAATTAATGACTTGTCCAATTGTCTAACTACTTGTTTAATTATGACGTCATAATCAAGGCACCGATGACAACATCATGAATATCTGTTGTTCCCCATGGGGAGTATTTGATCATGAGACAGGTTTCAATTTTTTCCATGAAGCGGTTTCAGAAATGTAGAGGTGCAAAGTATTTCGATTTTTCCAAGATGGCGCCCAACCACGTGATCTATGACGTCATGATTATCATTAAAATATTCTACAGGGAGAGGCACTCCTGTGGTGAAAATTTATTGGCAATTAGGCCAATAGTTGCTGAGAAAAGCACGCACTCACTGTGCGGACAAACTATGACTGAAACTGGACCGGACTGTGAAATCTTTGTTTCTTCCCCACCGCTGCCAAACTATGGAACTCTTTACCTTCTCATGCTTTCCAAACACTTATGATCTTCCCATAGGTATGTATTTCTTTGGTTTGCAGTAGAACAAAACAAAAAAAGCTGAAAAAATGACTAAATCTTAGCTTATTCCACACAGAAATCCTAAAATGGCCCGGACAATATTATTGCCACCTTTTAGAAGTTGCTAGAAATAATTAGATTTCAAGCAGGTGATTCTCCTTTACTTTGGAATTGAACTCAGCTGTGGTGAGTTGCAGGTGCCTGCAATATAAAAATCACTCATTCAACCAGTTTGAATAGAGAAAAGGAGTCATTCTGCTGTTTTGTGTCACTGTGTGTACCGCAATGAGCATGGAGAAAAGAAACAAAACCAGAGAATTGTCTGAGTAGGTCAGACACAACATTGTAGCCAAGCATGGACAATCTCAAGGCTACAAGTCCATCTCCAGAGACTTTGATGTTCCTGTGTCCACCGTACGCAATGTTATCAGGAAGTTCATGGCCCATGGCACTGTAAAGTCTGACTGGAGTTTTCCAAAACACCTGAACAAGCCAAAACCTTTCTGGGAGAATGTCCTGTGGACAGATGAGACTAAATTAGAGCTTTTTGGGAAAGCACATCATCTCTATATTTACAGAAAACAAAAGGAAGCTTTCAAAGAAAAGAACACCTCTTATACAGTCAAGCATGGAGGAGGTTCAGTGATGTTTTGGGGTTGCTGTGCTGCCTCTGGCACTGGGTGCCTTGAATGTGTGCATGGCATCATGAAATCAGGAGATTACCAAGGCATATTGGAGCACAATGTTTAATCCAATGTCAGAAAGCAGGGTCTCCGTTGAAGGTCATGGGTCTTGCAGCAGGACAATGACCCCAAACACACTTAAAAAAGCACCCAGGAATGGTTCAAGACAAAACGCTAGACTGTTCTGAAGTGGGCAGCAGTGAGTCCAGATCTAAATCCCATTGAACACCTGTGGGGAGATCTGAAAACTGCAGTTGGGAGAAGGCACCCATCAAATCTTGGAGAACTGGAGCAGTTTTCATAAGAAGAGTGGGTCAAACTGCCAGTAAAAAGTACAAAAACCTTGAAAAACGAAATAAAACGAAATTTATCTCATTCAAATGTCTACCAAAATGTAAATAATTGACTTGGTACATATCCTACACACCGGTATGTCCTACAAAGTGACGCTTTTATTGTTGAGATCTTTAAAACTTCATGAAATGCAAGAAATCAATGATCATTTGGAACCCAGTGTGTACCCCGATTTAGAATAGGTACACCGTATCCCTGCGTGTCGTAAGAGGCGACTGAGGGTTGGCGTCAGGAAGGGCATCCGGCCATAAAAACATTGCCTCAAACAGGGAACCATGATTGTCATGGGGCCCGCAAGGCTAACCCCCACTCCAGCGGGGAAAATGGCCTTAAAACGATCATTCATTCATTCATTCAATGATCATTTGGAAGAAATTTTAAGTACCAATCCAAGAAAATACACTACAAAAGTAAAGTACCCTCCACCCCAAAAGGACGATAAAGAAGCTGTCATAAGTTTCGGAAGAAGCAGATTTGTGGAATTTTTTTATGAATAAAAACATATCTTGCATTATCAGTAATCATTTAAAAAAAAAAGTAATCATGAAAATGGACAAATAGCATCTATAATTGACATGGATATCAATTCGGAGAATAAAAATAAAATAATCTAACAGCAGATGTGACGGTGCTAATCCATTTCGATACAGACTTCGCTTACAAAAATAAAAATAAAAAGTCTAATCCACGAATTAGAAGGGGTGTCTGCATACTTTTGGTCATGTAGTGTATATGTATATATATATACATACATATATACATACATATGTGTATACGGAAGCCTCTCCTCAGTGAAAGACACATGAAAGCCCACTTGGAGTTTGCAAAAAAAGCACCTAAAGGACTCTCAGACTGTGAGAAACAAGATTCTGTGGTCTGATGAAACCAAGATTGAACTGTTTAGCTTCCGTCTGGCCACTCTGCCACAAAGCCCAGATCGGTGGATTGTTGCAGTGATGGTTGTCCTTCTGGAAGTTTCTCCCATCTCCACACAGGATCTCTGGAGCTCAGCCAGAGTGACCATCGGGTTCTTGGTCACCTCTCTTACCCAGGCCCTTCTCTCCCGATTGCTCAGTTTGGCCGGGTGGCCAGCTCTAGGAAGAGTCCTGGTTGTTCCAAACTTCTTCCATTTAAGAATTATGGAGACTACTGTGCTCTTGGGAACCTTCAATGCAGCAGAGATTTAGTTGTCGGCTTCCCCAGATCTGTGCCTCGACACAATCCTGTCTCTGAGCTCTGCAGGCAGTTCCTTCGACCACATGGCTTGGTTTTTGCTCTGATATGCATTGTCAGCTGTGAGACCTTATAGAGACAGGTGTGTGCCTTTCCAAATCATGTCCAATCAATTGAATTTACCACAGGTGGACTCCAATCAAGGTGCAGAAACATCTCAAAGATGATCAAGAGAAATGGGAGGCACCTGAGCTAAATTTCAAGTGTCATAGCAAAGGGTATGAATACTGAGGGTCAATGTGATGTTTCCGTTTTTATTTTTAATAAGTTTGCAAAACTTTCTAAAAGCCTGTTTTGTCTTTGTCATTATGGGGAATCGAGTGTAGATTGAGGGAAAAAATGAATTTAAACGATTTTGGCAATTAGGCTGCAACATAACAAAATGTGAAAAAAGTGAAGGGGTCTGAATACTTTCTGAATGCACTGTACACTCTGCCTGTATTTATTCGTAAAATAGATCAGAAAAGTCATTTTCATTTGGGTATTTAAAATTTTTCTGAACTTTTTCAGATTTTCTTGCGCATGAAAAAATCAAATTCTACATTTCTCCTGTGCAAGCAAAAAGTGGAAAAAAGTAGTCCACTGAATTGCAGAGTTTACAACATTAAATTTGAAAATCAGTCCTTCGGTATTCCTGAATTTGATGCGTTTCATATCTGATTGAGAATATGTCTTTGTAAAAGAGCACATTCTAAATATGGCAATTAGAATGTACTGGGTTTTGCTTCTGTGTACCCTGCACAGTAGAATTAAAAGCTGTTTTTTCTTTTCAACAAGATCATTGATCGAATTATCTTCTTTGTAACTGCTTTTGTAGAAAATGTGGATCATCACAAATTTCAACGTTTTCATTGGATATCGATGCTGCTGCTTCTTCTTATTCTTCAGGACGAGGTTCTGCCACTCCTTCTGATAATAAGCAAATTATTTCTTTCTTTTTTAAACCTGTAAAGTGTGCCTCCCTGTAATTGCACTGCCAACAGGATGTCGGTGTAGACAATACGGCATTCTCCATCCATGGTAGACCGATGCCAGTTCCAGGTAGTGTGGACCGCTATCACTACCTTGGAGTTTCCATTGATATTCCGGTATATCGGACGAGAACATCTGCTCGTTGGTTATTAACATGACGGCAGATGTCCTTGTAAAAATCAAAAAGTTTTTGTTGGTACCGTGGCAGACGTTGGATGCTATAAAAGCCTTCGTCCAGTCCTGCCTTTCATTACTCCGCGCACGCGAAGGGAAAAGCGGGGTTAAGCAATTGGTTCATGTCCGTCCATCTGTTCTGTCAGTTTTGTTCGTGGAACAACTTATTTCGATTGAATGTTATATTTTGAACATGAATAGGAAGACAAGTTTGCTGTTGAACAGTAATTTGGCTTTGAATTTGTCCCAATTGCACAAGTGTAGAGAGGCGTGAGATATTTTTTACTCTGTCTGCCGCACATAGAGACATAGCTGTCTCTATGTGCGGTTCTTCATTGTGGTGTCTCCCCAGGTCTCTCGTGTATACGCGCTCACTATGGCGTCACTCTGCGTCTCCACCGAGACGTCGCCGAGGCTCTCCAGCATGCACTCACCGTGGTGTGGTGTCTCCCTGGTGCACGCAAGCGTCGCTGCCTTTTATAATCGCACCCTCTCCCTCTCCCACCCAGCTGACCACATAGAGGGAAAAGCAGCGCACAAGGAACTAGGGTGACGAGGAACTGCCGAGACAGACATTTATAGTCATTCCTCATCGAGGTTACAAACACTTGTGTTAACATTCATTAAGAGATAACTGATGAATAATTAACCCCTTCGGCATTTCCATAACTATATATGCCTATATAATACCTGGAATGATGACCATGAACCCGTGTCAAACAAGCAATTTTTGCAGGGGTTCTGATCAACAGAGGGTGCTTAAAACACAGGTAGACACTAACACTAACCACAACGCAAAGACTCAAATGCATGGAGAGTGAGTGTTTAGTTCTATAATATAACATGGATGTAAAATTGCTTGCATTCCTTCATCTTTTGCAGGAGATGTATAATTATCTGAAGGCACAGCTGGTTGAAATTGCAAAGAAGTATGGAGAAAGAGTTCTGCACACGCCACACAATCCTGTCTCTCTTGGTACGTGGGTTCACTGCAGCTGAGAGGAAATGTTTTTGTACCTTGGGTGTTATATTAATCTGATATGGAGTCTCGCTCTTCACTGGGTTGGTGCAGCTGCTTCCCATCTTGCTCCCGCTTGAGCGAGTCCAAGGCCCTTCATTTTATTGGCATATCTCTGCAGGGGGCAATGCCCCAAAGTCTGCTTTTGCCAATCGAAGGCAGGTTGGGTTGACTTGGGTTTCTATGGCCGCATTTCTGACCTCATTCCCAGCCAGCCCTGGTCGCACACGTTCTTTCAGCGCCCCATATCTGCTGACCATCCCCTATTGGCTGCGAACGCTCATCTCCATTCCTTCATCCGTCTGTGTGACTGATTCTGTCTGTTGTCTCCGTGCCCCTTCCTCCAGTCTTCCAAGAGTACATTGTCACATCTGAATGCTTTCTCCAATATTAACCCACTCTCTTCTACTTTAACTGAAAACTTCACACATTTAATTTTTGTCCTTCATCCATTTGTGTGCTTCTTCTTTTTTGATCCTTTGCCAATTGATGTACCTGCTGCCCTCCATCGTTTAGCTCCTCCATGGATCTCGATTTCTGTATACAAAACCATATATTAGTATGTCGTCACAAAGTTGCACCATTTTCTTGTTCTCCACAAAGGTTCCGGTGCGGTCGTTCATGAAAGGTTCCGGTACGGTTGCCACAAATTCGTCAGCCATTAGCATAGGGTTATGCTTTTTTAACACCAGATGAAGTCGGCCCTGTAGTGATTTATTTTTCGAACTCTTGAAAAGGATGAAAATAATGAGTCGCGAGTTGTCACTTCCTTTTTTTTCTTTCTTTTTTTTGGTATTCAAGGTCGAGGCTCGTGCAAGAGCTAACATTAATGACAAAAAAAAAACTGACACATAAGACATAATAAAGGGAGCGAGAGACAGGATGGGGAGAGAGGGGGAAGCACACAAGTACAACATTTGAGAGCAGGGACATTGGGAGATCTGTGGGAGGGAGAAGGCTTGGGGGGGGGGGTGAGGGGGGCATGGTAAGGGGGTTGGGGGTGGGAGAGGTAAAACCACATGGACACAGCTAGGTCTTCCAGGAAAGAAGTCGGTATTTCAGAAAAGTGGATCTGGGGTGAATTAACGGGGGTAGAAAAGATCAAGGTTTTAGATGGGGGAAGATAAGAGATGGTGCTGAACAGCTGTTTTAAAGACCTGGAGGGAGGAGTGGGATTGAAGAGAGTGAGGAAGTTTGTTCAGGAGGCAGGAGAAAAGAGGAATGAAAGAGTGAAGGTAAATAGAGAGTCTTGATTTTGGCAGTTTCACAAGAAGAGGGTTGCTGGCAGATCGTGTGCGACCTGTAGGAGTATTTGGGGGACAGAGCACAGACAGGGCTGGGGGTGGGGGCGGCTAGGCCAGAGAGGAGTCGGTAGAAGACAGAAAGACCACCAACCTGCCTGCGGTGAGTGAGTGAAAGGCCCTCAGAGTTAGCTTCATCGCGGGAGATTCCAATGATTCTGAAAGCTTTGGTTTCAACAGCGTGAAGCCGAGCCCGGTGTGAGGCAGGAGGAACAGCCCAGAGAGGAGAGCAGTATTCCAATGAGCTGCGGATGAAAGCCTTGTATGTGGTGAGGAGCTCAGGTGTGCCAAGAAAGGACTTCGCACGACGGAGGATGCCCAGACGGCGACTGGCTTTGGAGACTAGTTTGGAAATGTGGTTTTATGGCAGATTGAGAGACCTAAGAGCTTGAGCAACAGAACTTCTTGGAGAGGATTGTTGAGAAAAGTAGATGGGAGGGTTGTCCAGACGGTCTTTTCAGAGAGACATTGTGAGAGTCTGACATTTGTCAGGATTGAAAGACATGTTCCACTTGTATGACCAGTCCGATTTTGTCCAGGTCTGCAGAGAGTGAGGAGGCTGCAGACTGCCGATCTGAGGGATGAGGAATGGAGCGGCAGAGAGTGAAGTCATCAGAAAAGAGATAGAGGATTTTCCAGAGACATGGGGGTAGAAAAGATCATTGATGAAGACCAGAAAAAGCACAGGGCCCAGAACACTGCCTTGGGGAACTCCAGCCTGAACAGGAAGGGGAGATGAGAGAAATCCATTCAGGGCCACACATTGACTAGGACCACAGAGGAAGTCCGCAAGCCATGCGTGGAGATAACCATGCATACCATAGGAGGAGAGTTTCGTGAGCAGAGCGGGGTGCCAGACCGTATCGAAGGCACGTGATATGTCAAGGGAGACAGCTCTAATTTCCTGTTTGACATTGAGGACCTCCATTCATTGTTGAGACAGCAGAAGCAGCATGTCCAGAGTTGAGTGACCTGGTCTGAATCGTCAATTTGGATTCAGACCAGGTCAGTGTTTCACATGTTGGACAAGAAATAAAAGGGTGAAAATTGTGTGATGTCAATTCTTGTTCGTCTTCCCCATTCGTATACATTGCACAGTTTACAAACCAAGTAAATTATTTGTTTTGTATTTGTAATCGTAAAAATACTTTTTGATGGATTTAGCTGCAATTTTTCATCAGAAGGTATATTTTTATAATCCCTGAACGGAGGTGATTATTTAAAACTAATATTGACAAACAATTTGCCTTCTGTGGCAGCATTGTCACTATCCAACCTGGAGTGCATACGGGGCACGACTGAGGTGATGCGCTTGCGTTCGATGCTCTTCACGCGACACGTTTCTGGAGCAAGGTGAGGCCTACAGAATGGTATGTTTGCTCACTGTTTTCTGATCCCTTTCAGAACGGATATTTTACCGCAACAGCTTCACCTCATCCGATCTTGTTCCTCTTTGCAGGGTGATTTCACGGGGAGTTGAATCTGTTGTTGGAGGATACAAGTTTGAGGGATTCGGAGCTCACAGCTCACACTATCCTTGTGCCTATCTGAATGCGGCTGCATCTATCGGTATAACGCGGAAAGACGTAGATCGCTTCATAATGTGCCTTGACCATTGTCTATCTAGTCTCACGAAAAGAAGAGGCATTGAAAAAGATTTGGGGAATGAAGCAGATTGTACGGTCACTGAAATTCAACATGAAGTTCTCCCGGATATATAGTGTGAGAACTCTTTGAAGCGAGACTCCTTGTGGTAGAACTAAAGAGAATAAATTCAGTCCTGCGGGACTTCCAGGTTGGCTTCTGTATTCCTTGCTGGGATGTTTTGATCAGGAACAGCACAATGCTGATTGTCATGATTTGCAATATAATCGCTGCAATACCGGGTAGTTGCGTGGAGCGAACGATCAAGCCCCTTGTCTAACTCTCGATACCAAAAATACATTTAATAGACAAGTCCTGCTCTGTGGGACCACTTGCTATTAAACTGATAATAAGCAAATTATTTCTTTCTTTTTTAAACCTGTAAAGTGTGCCTCCCTGTAATTGCACTGCCAACAGGATGTCGGTGTAGACAATACGGCATTCTCCATCCATGGTAGACCGATGCCAGTTCCAGGTAGTGTGGACCGCTATCACTACCTTGGAGTTTCCATTGATATTCCGGTATATCGGACGAGAACATCTGCTCGTTGGTTATTAACATGACGGCAGATGTCCTTGTAAAAATCAAAAAGTTTTTGTTGGTACCGTGGCAGACGTTGGATGCTATAAAAGCCTTCGTCCAGTCCTGCCTTTCATTACTCCGCGCACGCGAAGGGAAAAGCGGGGTTAAGCAATTGGTTCATGTCCGTCCATCTGTTCTGTCAGTTTTGTTCGTGGAACAACTTATTTCGATTGAATGTTATATTTTGAACATGAATAGGAAGACAAGTTTGCTGTTGAACAGTAATTTGGCTTTGAATTTGTCCCAATTGCACAAGTGTAGAGAGGCGTGAGATATTTTTTACTCTGTCTGCCAGCCTGGCAGTCGAAATTGAAAATATTCCAAACACGAAATTTACTGTCATTAAGGAAGTCCTTAAGGACACAGACACCAGGTATGAGGAACTAATGTAACGTGTTGGACAAGGTGATGTAATAGACACTTCGTGGCAGTAAGAAAAAAAAGGCGGTAAAACCCGGAATTAATTTCCAGCATGAGTGGGCGTGGCATGTAAGAGGGCCAGGGTGAAGAAAATGACGATTGACGCTGCGGACGATCTTCAATGGTGACAATAAAGCTTCCATCTCCTAAACTGCGACTCGTCATCTTATTACAGTGCATAAGGGTGATGTGCATAAGATTGCTTCAGCATCATTAAACTTCCAGATTATTTTTTCACGATCTTTAAGACCATAAAAAGAAGCGGTTACTCACGACGGTCCCCAGACTTAGTTGTTTGTCTGACCGCTTCCCGACCGCTGGCCAAAACATGGGTGCCTAAACAACTCACACACCAACTGAAAGAATGGTGAGTGGACGCATGTGAAGAACTTCTGTGACGTTACGAAACAGAAAGCGACGCTTTCTTACAGCACGGGGATGAAAGCTGGGTCTACTACTTTCAGCCAGAAACGAAAAGGGCAACCAAAGAGTGGCGCCATTCAACTTCACCGAAGCCCAAAAAATTCCGCACACAGCTGTCCAAGTGATGCTGACGCTCTTCTGGGATAGCTGAGGCCCACTTGTAGAGCATTACATACCCAGAGGGACCACAGTCACCAGCACATCAAACGGCGACCTGCTTAAAAATAATCTGAAACCAGCAATCAGATCAAAACATCATGGACTACTCACTACCGGTGTTTTGCTGCAGCATGACAATGCTTGGCCACATACAGCCCGCGCCACAGCTGCAACAATCGAGGACCTGCATTTTAAGAGTCTTCCTCATCCACCCCACTCGCCACAGACCTCGGAAATTGTGGGGGAATTGTAGTGGGGAAATCTGCTGAGTGGTTGTCTATTGAGAATTTAATATTTGTTTAATTAAGAGCCAACCTGCTTACTTAAAAAAATTGAAGCAATATATTTTGGGAGGGTGTCAAATAATGTTTTTTCCATCCCCATTCACTTCAATGTTAAATTGGGGTTGTCACAGAACCAACATTCTCCCACAATTCATATATATATTATATATATATATTGTTACAGATCGCGGATTAAGATGTTATTTACCGAGCGGTGGTGTATTACCGCGACCGTTACAGGATCCCTGACTCAGCCGATTCACCCAGAACTTTGGCCGTATCGCACCGCAGCTGCTCAATCAGGGAAAAGACAAAAACGACGAAATGCAGAGGAAAAGGAATAAAACGAGAAGACGTACAGACGAGTAATGGGATTTATTATTATCCACACATATAAAAAAAAGGAGCAATCAAGGTTTATTTACAACACATAAGACACAGGTGACACAGTGCAAATACTAGCTTATCTACAGACTTAACTTATTCCCAGGACAGAACAAACAGAACAAACTCACGTCCACAAGAAGGGTGGAAAGGCAGGAGGTGGATGGCTGGAGGGAGAGGGAGGTCAAAGGGGGTCCCGCAGCACAACCGGCGCGTTTAGCAGCCGCCGTTCAGGCCCCACGCTGCTGTTTTGGCTGCTGTGTACGTCGCGTGCTTTGCCAGGCCTTGTCCGACTCGTCTGGTCCAAACCCTCAACTCTTTCTTGGTCCCTCACTCTTTACCACCGACTCCTCACCGCAACCAACGCCACCACTGACCACCGACTCTACTGACTGACTCTTCACCACTCTCCACTTGACGACCGACTCAGCTCTTTCTCACCAAGACCAACTCAGACCAACTCTACTGGCAACCGACTCAGACCAACTGTGCAACCAACTCTCCTGACTGGTTCTTCACGACTCTCTTTCTTGACGACCAACTCAGACCAACTGTGCAACCAACTCACGACTCACTTCCGTGCGCGCCCTTTTATAGCGCCTCCAGCGATTAAGCCGCCGGCGTTTTGGACACGCCCATCGGGGTGCTCACCTCGGCCCTGGTTGGTCGCGCGACCCTCGGGCTCCGCCCTCGATGACGACAGGCGGGTACGCCCCTCCTCCCCTCTATGACGAGGTGGAGACACGCCTTTCTTCTCCGACTCAAGCACATGGTCAATGGCGGTTATTGGAGGGGAGGTGATTGGGAATCGAGGGCTCAGCAATGACGAGAGGGGATGTAATATGGCAATCGAGGGCTCGGCAATGACGAAAAGGGATGTGAAGGAAATGGGGATTTTGGGGATGGGAATGAAAGGGGATCTATTCTCTTTCACTGGTGCAATGGAGTACTTCAATTAATGGGAGACACAGCCTTACCCTAGAACACAGAATAAGAGATAACTATCAACAGGGGTATTCTATTACTTGGCTGACGTGTATGCTTGTGGACTAATTATGGGATGCCCTTTCACCTTTACACAGCTCCGGAGGTAGGGGGCGCAGAACAACCAATAATAATAATAGTACAGCACACAATCAAAAAAATACAGTCCTCATCTCCGCAACACTGCACCCTCCTCCTCTTAGGCACGGCCCGGGCCTACAACTTTTATTTTTAGTGTGACACGTAGGTGTAGTTCCCTCTATTTTTAACCTGACCCTGAGTGCGACAGTTTTAAAACATAAATAAATGTGTCCCGCTGCTCCATTGCACCCTGCCTAACAGACTTACGCCCACAGTTAACCGAATTGCGGAATGGTCTTCAAACTATACACTGACGGTGGGGAGCATTATTTACAATGACGCTATTTTTATTTACAAAACTAACCCAGGACCTGTGATTGTTCTTTCTGGGGGGGGGGGGGAGACAGTCTGCTCTGCATCGACGCACCATGAAAGCACCTATAACGCACCAACACATCCTCAAGCACCAATCGGTGCAGTCACCATTGTTCATCAATGTTTATCAGTGTTCCATAAAAATAAAATCAACAACCCCTAACCCTGCAGGTGATCTCTTGCTCTTCGGCTCCCTCTGCTGGTAATTATTATTTGTCTTCCAGATGTTGTCATTCTTTTGCTTTGCTTACTGGCGGCCTATTTGTATTAAAACTTGCACCCAATGTGTCCTTTTTATTTATTTTATTTATGGCCCACAGGGCCGACTAGTGTGGTTCACCTGTGGGGCATCGGTGCCCTGTGGCCATGGTCCGCCAGCAAGATTTCGGGCCCTCATGGCCGGTTCCAGCAGAGGGGCCATGCCCCAACCCATGGGGTCCATAATTGGTGCTCGGCCACAGACATGTGGTCCATAATGTGGTGCATCGATGCAGACAGCTGGTTCTGGGAATTTCGGGCGCACAATGGCCGACCCACGCACGCTCCCCTCGGCACCCAATGGCGCACAGGTCATGTGGGAGACAAAAGGGGAAAGACAATTGAGCGAGGGGTAAGGTCACAAGGGTACACATCAATAAGGCAATGCAAGGCGAAATGCGTACGGAGGGCGAAGTGAGAAAGCTCGTCCCTACCGTACGTCACCCCCCTGTCATACACTACCCTTGCCCTTACCCCATATTTACAAAATCTACCCATTTACAAATTCGTCACTACTGTCACGTCTTCCCCATATTTCTCCTATACCAAATTCGTCACCACAATCCCTCTATCCAAAATTTGTCATCACCAAATTTATCATCAATCCTCATAAGGAGGAAGAGATGGAACACAAAGCACAATGTCACACCCACGTCATGATGCGTCTCACATTCCAAACATTTGCACAGTAAAAATAATTAAACATGGCATGGTGTGGAGTTCCTGTCACCTCAGGTGAGTGGATGCAGATGGTGCGAGGAGACTTCATCCTAACTACTTTCTAAATGACATTAACACACTTTACACTACCCGGGGTCTTTCCCTGCCAATTCATTGGCCACTTACACTATGGGTTTTAAAAAACCAATTCCCATTGACCAAACTGTGGTGCTTCTCAATTTGGGGTCTCACTCCCCCGATTCATCCCCCGGTGCCCTCGCACAATTTCTGGGCTGCGACGTGTAGCTCTCCCAGCAGGTCTACCCACCTGCACACCTCCACCACTGCAGTTGCCACCCGAGCTTACCTAGCTCCTCACCCTAACCTAACTAACTGGGGACAGCCCCTCCTGGCTCTGTCACCCCACTCGGTGCCCTCTGGCACTGGGCTACCCGGGTCCGTCCTCCGGATCCTCGGGCCCCATCCACAACAACTACTACCGGCTCCCAGAGCCCACCTGCGGCCTCACCTGGCCGACATCCTCACAGTGGTGGAGCGCCCAACCAACTACACACACTAACAGGCTACACGCGCAGCCATTTCCACAACATTAATGCACCCATCCAAATACCATTCTTTCACCTCGCACCACAGATGCCAATATCCAACCACAATTTACCTATACCCTCTACCTAACACTTACACTACCCGCCCCGGGTATCCGTGATGGGGGTCCACTCTTCCCCCATTCACACCTTCGCACCATCCACTCCACTCCACAATTTCCACCATACTCACTCCACGACCATCCATTCCAATACTCCATACCATTTATTCCATACACCTGTCCTCCATTCACCTGTTGTTGCACACCTGTGCAATCATACCTGGTGCCACCTGCACCCTCCTCCTCTTCCTGGACCAGTTGGTCAACACAACACACATCACCATCACTCACTCATACACTGCTCCACACACCTGTTCAGTTGCACACCTGTGCAATCACACCTGTTCAATCACACCTGTTCAATCCTCACACACACGGCATCATCTCAGCTAACTACTCCCCTCTGAAACTTGCACTTCCCAGTCGCCCCTTTAAACTATTGTGCTCCCACGTCATTATCATCCATACTAATCTACCTGCGTCCCCACTACAGGTATCAGTCACTAACTAAACTTAACGTTACCTAATGTCAATCTCTTCTAGATCCCTATCATTATCCAAGCCCTCCCTGGCTCGGTTGTCATAGCCACCCCATAAACTATTGCGCATTTGCCCCACCCTTCTGTGAGGGATGCCAGCGTTGCCATCCCACCACAGCGGGGCATTTCTCACTATAAATTTTGTTCGTCCAAATCCAACAAATCAAAAATTTCCCATTTACTGCCAATTCTACTCACTTTTCTAAATTTCGTATCAAATCACTACTATCATCATCACAGTCCGCTATACCCTAGCCTCGGTGCGTCGTGACATCATTAAACTCGGCTTCGTAAAGCCGAGCAATGAATTCGGGTGGTTTGGTCGCCTGCAGGTTGAATCTGTCCGGCTTTCGGTTCAAGGGAGGTGGTTTGGTTGGACCGAGGTTCCACGCACCATCTCGGCGCGGCACCTTGCGGTCCCGGGCCCGATGGCTCAATCTCCCCCGGTCGGAACCCCGTCCCCTCGAGGGGGCACCGTTCCGCTTCCTCCCACTCGCCCTTGAACCGGACCGGTCGCCTCGCCCGCCAAGGCCCGGACTCGACCATGCGGGGCGGGGCCAAGCCCGAATCGGCAACGACGCTTCGAAGAGAAGCGACGCAGCATCGACCCGCGCCGGGCCTCGCACCCAACAAAGCACCCCTCGCACCGAGTGCTCGTATCGGCTATCCGTCGCCCTAACCGCTAACCCGGTTACCGTCGATGCTTTACTTGCATGCTTACAAGCATACGCTACCCCTTTCACCCTCACCAAACCCGGCGTTCCAACGCCGTCCGTACATTCCACCAACGCTCTCCCTGTTACACACCACACCTCTCGCGCACACTCTTGCGCACACTTTGGTCCACACCTCTCCTCCGTTACGTCCTCCGTAACACTCACCATGGGCGTGCACTCTTGCATCCACCCACTAACGCGCTCGGATGGGCTCTCCCACACTCGCGCCATGACCAATTCAGGTGTGCTTTCTCGCACACGTTCCACCACCACCTTACTCTCCGTGTCACACTTCGTACACCCCGACGTGCATTCTCGCTCGCACTCGGTTTCACTCCCACACTTTATAGCACACCCACTCGCCGACGCACACTTTTTCCTCCCACGCGTGCCATTTCCACTCACACGGTACCCTTCACCAACGCCCGGATGCCTCCTCGATCCCAAGCGCGCGAAAATTCTTTTGTCGCCAAACATCCTTTTACAAAATCTCCCCGCACAATACACAACAGCACGTCTCACCTTCGGGGTTCTTCTTCCTCCCTGCACCAAAACCTGCAAACTTCCATTTGGATTAGCGAGTACATCATCATGATTTGAGCAGGGACTTTGTACATTTTCCATTTCTCCCTGCAATTCCCGGGCTACCTCCGTCATCTCTTCAATTTCAATGCCCACTTCCGCTTTTTCTTTACTCACCTCGACGACCGCTGGCTTTAATAAAACACCCTTTACCTCATCGGTCGCCGGCTTTTCCAAACCCCGTGTCGCGATTTCTACCCCCGTCATTGTACCCGCGCTTTTCTCCGCTTCGCTCAACCAGCGCTTTTCGACCCGCTTTACCACCACGTGCACCCCTGGGACCCTTTCGCTCAACTTGCGGTCTCTGTCCCTCTGCTCCCTTTCCTTCCTATCGGCCCTCATTCCGTTTATTGTTGCTTCAATTTGCTCACTCCGAGCATCCATCCGGTTCCCCATTTGTCCCATTTGGCCCCCTATCCTGTTTTCCATCCCTTTGAAATTATCGTCTGTTTTTACCATAAAGGCCATCATCTGTTTCATAAACAGGTTCCAATTCATTGGCATCTCTGGCTCGGCTGCCGCGACCACGGGCGCGGCTAAATTTGGTGCCGCTACACCCACGTGCGCGCGGACGCCATTTTGTGCATCTGATACTCCCTCAACCACACCTTCTTTACTCTCCTCCACCCTTTCCTCCACATACATTTCCCCGAGGTCCTGGGTCGATTCTACCCCGTCTATCTCTCCCACCGGCATCCCGTCGCCTTGACCAGCCATGGCGCGATTTCAAAATTCGGGTTTTGCTTTAAAACAAAACAAATTTCGTCCGCTCCAAATTTTGACCAAATTTTGTCTAGATGTTTTTTAAAAATTTGGTTCGGGCCCCGAATTCCACTCCCAGACACCAATTGTTACAGATCGCGGATTAAGATGTTATTTCCCGAGCGGTGGTGTATTACCGCGACCGTTACAGGATCCCTGACTCACCCGATTCACCCAGAACTTTGGCCGTATCGCACCGCAGCTGCTCAATCAGGGAAAAGACAAAAACGACGAAATGCAGAGGAAAAGGAATAAAACGAGAAGACGTACAGACGAGTAATGGGATTTATTATTATCCACACATATTAAAAAAAGGAGCAATCAAGGTTTATTTACAACACATAAGACGCAGGTGACACAGTGCAAATACTAGCTTATCTACAGACTTAACTTATTCCCAGGACAGAACAAACAGAACAAACTCACGTCCACAAGAAGGGTGGAAAGGCAGGAGGTGGATGGCTGGAGGGAGAGGGAGGTCAAAGGGGGTCCCGCAGCACAACCGGCGCGTTTAGCAGCCGCCGTTCAGGCCCCACGCTGCTGTTTTGGCTGCTGTGTACGTCGCGTGCTTTGCCAGGCCTTGTCCGACTCGTCTGGTCCAAACCCTCAACTCTTTCTTGGTCCCTCACTCTTTACCACCGACTCCTCACCGCAACCAACGCCACCACTGACCACCGACTCTACTGACTGACTCTTCACCACTCTCCACTTGACGACCGACTCAGCTCTTTCTCACCAAGACCAACTCAGACCAACTCTACTGGCAACCGACTCAGACCAACTGTGCAACCAACTCTCCTGACTGGTTCTTCACGACTCTCTTTCTTGACGACCAACTCAGACCAACTGTGCAACCAACTCACGACTCACTTCCGTGCGCGCCCTTTTATAGCGCCTCCAGCGATTAAGCCGCCGGCGTTTTGGACACGCCCATCGGGGTGCTCACCTCGGCCCTGGTTGGTCGCGCGACCCTCGGGCTCCGCCCTCGATGACGACGGGCGGGTACGCCCCTCCTCCCCTCTATGACGAGGTGGAGACACGCCTTTCTTCTCCGACTCAAGCACATGGTCAATGGCGGTTATTGGAGGGGAGGTGATTGAGAATCGAGGGCTCAGCAATGACGAGAGGGGATGTAATATGGCAATCGAGGGCTCGGCAATGACGAAAAGGGATGTGAAGGAAATGGGGATTTTGGGGATGGGAATGAAAGGGGATCTATTCTCTTTCACTGGTGCAATGGAGTACTTCAATTAATGGGAGACACAGCCTTACCCTAGAACACAGAATAAGAGATAACTATCAACAGGGGTATTCTATTACTTGGCTGACGTGTATGCTTGTGGACTAATTATGGGATGCCCTTTCACCTTTACACAGCTCCGGAGGTAGGGGGCGCAGAACAACCAATAATAATAATAGTACAGCACACAATCAAAAAAATACAGTCCTCATCTCCGCAACAATATATATATATATATATATATATATATATATATATATATATATATATATATATATATATATATTACTGCGGTTTTAGAACCCTCACTTGTAAATAATTACTTGTAAATATCCCATTATTAAAAGGTTAAAGGTTGCACCCCTAGTTAGTCCACAAGCAACACGGAGGCCACCATAGAACTTTAGTTATTTCATTATTATGTGTTTTAGATAAGGCCGTGTTTTCAATAGTTGAATCTGCATTGCGTCAATTAAAGAGTAGGTCCCCAATCCAATTCCGGCCATTTTGCCAACCTCTCTCTCCCAGAGATGCCATTACGCGCCTCTGCCAGCAGCAGCCACCTTAGCGCTCGCTCAAGCCGCCATAAACTATGCGGTCAGGCCTGAGGAAAAATTGGGCGGAACGCCAAGAAGAAGGTGTGGCCTGTCAACCAGCCGTCAAAGGCGTGGCCGGTAAGCCCTCACCAGCCAACCAGGGCTGATGTAACATCACCGACAGGCGTGGCCTTGAGGCCCGCGTCGTGATCGCGTTATATAAGCGTGAACGCAAAGCCCTTTCACGGACTTGAGACTGCACACACGGACTTGGGACTGCGCACAAGGACTTCCTTTGATGAGAGAGTGCTGGTTGGACTCGGTCGGGAGAGTGCATTGCAAAAGGACTCGTGCGAGAGTGGCGCTAATAAAGACTGATACGGAGCGCACATTTGGAAGAGGACACTTGCTGGTGCTGATAAGAGGACTTTGAGAGGGAGAGCGTTTGGCGCGAACGTACAGTTATTACGTGCGAAGCATCCCACTCCCCCCGCTATATGTAAGGTCCGGTCGCGTTCCAATGATACGCAGAGCTGCCTGCCGGGTTTTCGCCCACGGAGCCGGAGCCTGGACTGGAGCCGACTGGAGCCTGGACCCCATCTATCTGACCATCCACCAGCTACAGTCCCCGTGTGAGTGTGTATGTTTGTCTGGGGTATAGAATAAGACTGCTTTAAGACTGCCCTGTGTCCTGCTTCTTCTTCCTTTCTTGTACATTCTTTCCTTTCCTCTCTTTTTGTTTGTAATCAATTTGCCTGTTCTTTCTGGTTTCGTCTTAATCCCTTTGCTTTCGTCTTTTCTCAATTGAGTACCTGTGGCACGATTAGGAACCGCTATAATCGGGTTTAGTCATTGTTAACGGCCCGAGTCGCGGCTCGCTTCGCTCGGCGTATCCACTAACGCTGCGGCTCGGGTGGGAGTTATCTCCTTGTTTTACGGCCGGTGGTAGTACTTAGGTAATTGGACTAAGACTCGACCAACAACCCTACTTCCCACCGACCGGAAGGAACGTTATAACTTCCCAGGACTCGGGACAGCCAGCTAAAAGGACAAGGGGATTAACCCCCCCTTGATAAGGGGAGAGCCGACCCCCGAGATCCGTAACAATGTATATGAAAAGCTCAAGCAGAGTGAAGCAGGGCTGCGTCCTGGCTCCAACTCTGTTTGGTATTTACTTCCCGGTACTTCTGAGGTATTCCTTTCCTGCAGATATGGAAGGAATCTGCCTTCACACAAGGAGAGATCGCACGCTGTGTAACCTGTCAAGATTAAAGGCAAAGACAAAATTGCGGCATGTCCTGATCAGTGAACGTCTCGATGCAGACGACGCTGCACTTGTCACCCAAACAGAAGACCAGCTCCAGAAGCTAATTGATCATCTCTCTCTCTCTCTCTCGTGTGCATGATGTTCTCTCTCACCATCATTGTTAAGAAAACAGTGGTGATGGGACAAGGTGTCGCAACCCAGCCTCTGATTACACTAAACAACACTGCGCTGGAAGTAGTCAGCAAATTCAGTTATCTTGGGTCTATGGTGACTAACAACCTGTCTCTTGATGATGAACTAAACGTATTGTTGCGGATATGGGATTTGGCCTCCATCCATATCCGCTTGTAAATATTCCCCTATTTCCCCAATACTCCCCAACTATCCCCAATCCCCCATTCCCTAGTCCCATTGTCTGTAAACAACACTCTGTAGCCCCGACCTTCCCCTTTTTCCCCCATTAAATGTCGCACCCAGGTTCACCGCATCTCACGTAGACAACTATAGGACATCTTGCTAGTTATACTTAGTCTATGTCAGTTAAGGACTCGTTTCCATTAATTCTGACTCTTCGTTGCACCAGAATGTGATTGTATGGCACCAGTAGCAAGTTTAGGACCTCCCAATACCTCCCCGCATCTCTTCCTCATGGAACTGAAACCACAACACCAACGACAACAACAGCGGGGGCGGCGCGGTAGCGGCGCGGGGAGTGCGCGTCCTCACTCCGGCTTGGTTAGCCGCCATTGACCACGTGCTCCGACGGGGTTACCACACAGGGGCTGACTGTCAGCTCCTCGTCAAGGGTGGAGCCCGGTAACCCCCCCGCACCCAATAAGAAGCGGCGGACCGATTCCATCTGGGGCGGAGCTAACGAGCCGAGGGCGTGTCACTCCCCGCTGGATATACGCAGCCACTTACCGGAGGTGACGTCAGATGCGGCTCAGCTACGACGACAAAAGGACGCCACCTCCTAGCGCTGAAAGAGACCTCCCGCCTCTCTGGACCGGACCGGGTCGATTCTGCACCTTGAGCTATCAACTGCCTGCCCTTCCTTGCCATCAATCCCTGTGTGAGTCAGTCTTGTCCCGTTTATCTGTGGTCTGTCGGGGATAAGATAAGACTGTGTATAAGTGCCCACCTTTCTGTGCTGTCCCTCTTGTGCCGTGTAATCTAAACGTTCCGCATACCCCATATTATATCCTCCTCCGGAGGTCTTGAGAACTGTACCCCTGGTGTCGTGTCATTTAACCCAGCCGTTGTGTCCTTTCCTTCATTGATCTAGCGTAGCGCGATTCGGCCAACGTTCGAGTGTAATCGAGTAACTTGTGCGAACATGGCTGCCATTCCGCTCGGTCAAGCAACATCTAAGTCGTGTCCGTAACAGTATGCATCGGGAAGGCAGCCACCACCTTTGGTCGTCTCAGAAAGAGGGCGTGGAAGAACAGCAAGCTGACCCTCAGAACCAATATGTTGATCTGCAAGGCATGCATTATTAGCACCACACTTTATGGCAGTGAAACATGGACAAGTTATCGCTGCCAAGAACGGAGACTCAACAATTTTCATCTTCGCTGTCTACGATGCATCCTTGGCATCACGTGGAAGGACAGTTGCACAACTGCAGAAGTCTTCTCCAGGATGGAAGATGGACGTATTCCAAAGGACGCCCTATATGGGGAGATAGCTGGGACCAAAAGACCAAAAGGGTTCCGGAAGCTGAGGTACAAGGATGTCTGTAAGCGGGATATGAAATCCCTGCACATCAATTTTGACACTTGGGAAACTGGCAAACTGTGGAGGCACATGGCGACATCAATTATGAGTTGGAATAAGCCACCATGATGACCAGTGGTTGGAGCAGCTGCACAACAGAAGCTGTCACCGCAAACAACATCATCCCACAACTATAGGAGATGCCAACCTCACTAACTACTTCAGATGTAGCACCTGTGGGAGACTTTGTTACTTCCAAATTGGCTTGTGCAGTCACCAACGGAAGTGCAACACACATGACTGGCCTCACCAAGAAGTGCTGCAGATTCACCATCTTACGTAGATGAATCGATGCCACTGATATTGTTGCGGTTTTATGAATAAAAGGCAACCCCTCTACAGTTAGTTACACCACAACATGAAGCCTCCTATAGCGTTATTTCTTATTAAATGTAAAGCATAGGCCCTTTCCAGTGTTTAGAAAGAAAACAAATAATGTGTTGTCAGGCAGGATGATTGTAGGCCTCGTTAAAGCCTAAATTGCCTCGTCATGGGACGAGACTAGGCCCTGCATGCCTGAAGGAGGAATAAAACCTTCCCCGAAGGAGGAACGAGACATTCCTGGGAGGAGGAGCAGCGAGCAACCAATGTGCGCTAAAGGGAAGGCATGGGGGAGTGGCCGAGGGTAGCCAATGAGGGGCTGTCACGTCACGTGACCCCTGGCGGCCAATTGAGACCCATGGAACATTCAGGAAGGGGTTGGGGTGTTATAAAACCCGGCCCATAACACATTCTCTCACTCTCTCGCTGGGCTCCTGCTATCTTGATCGGTCCTCTGGTTCCTGCGCTCTCTGGTTCGTCATCGCTCTTCGTCGCTGCCGCGATCGTCTCCGGCTGTTGGCGCCTTGGGTTGGAGCGATTCCTGGGGCTTTCGTCCACCAAGCCCATTCACATGAGCTGCACGACCAAGCCCATCCGGGCGAGCTGCAAGAAACGGCCGCGCTTCCCCGCACATTACCCTCTCCCCCCTTCCCCGAACTAATGAGGGCTCTTGTCTGGGAACGTAGGTAAGGCTGTTAAGATTCTTTGCTTTGTCTGTGTTCTATACATACCTGTAAATAAATACTGTGTTTCGTACTTCCAACCTGGCCATCATTGTCATTTTCCATCCATTGACCTAGCATCGCCCGAATTAAAACCGCTCAATCGGGTCCGAAGTACGCTTAGTGTAACGGCACGGGTCATGCGACGCACAACCGCTCGGGCGTCAGAAATAAGTGTGACTTGTGCGGGGTTCAGTCCCCGTCCTCACGGCTGCGTGTATCCGAAGGTATTCAGGTTGACCGTTAACCCTTCCACGCGCAGCTGCGGGTTCGGCGGCTGGAGTTGCCTAGCAATCCGTCAACCACGAGTTTAGTCATGGACGGCGGCCTCAGTGGACCCGGAGTTTGAGGGGGAGCAGGGCATAAACCCCCCTGAGTACATCGACGAACCCGGGATCCGCAACAAAATTGGTGTCATGAGTGGGATTCGGACCTGGGGTTACGCTTCACGTACCTCCAAATTACGAGCGTGATTAAAATTTAGTTTAAAACAAATTTTTGGTTTAAATTGAATTCGGGCGATGGCGGGCCAAGACGACCAGGTACCGGTGGGTATAGAAAGTGTAAACGATGGAGATGAATTAATGACCCAGGACTAGCATGAACAATTGGATGAGGGAGTTAATGAGGGTGCAGCAGGAAGAGGGTGAAATGGCGTCGATTCGCACCCGGGACCAGCCGGACGGGTTGAGCCCACGGTGCCGATGGATATGGGCCTATTTATGGCGCAACTCAAGGCATACATGGGGGAGATGAGGGAAGAAGCAAGGTGTGACAGGAAAAAGATAAGGGAAGAATTAAGGTGTGACAGGAAAAAGATGGGAGAGGAGATAAAAGAATGGAGGTGAGACATGAAAAAGATGGGAAAGAAGATTGGGCGTAAGCCGAGCGAAAAGGTGGCAGTGGTACGTGACGAGGTGAGGCAGTGTGAGGAACGCTGAGGCATAGAAGAGGAAATAGTAGGGGCGCACCGGGAAATAAGGGAGGTGAAACAGAAGCTGGAGGAGGTAGAAGAAGGAATGATTGAAATTAAAAAGACAAGGAGAGACAGGCAATGAATTTCGAGAGGAAGTGATGGAATATGTGCAAGGTTGGTGTCCGCACCGTGATGAAATGCTTGCTTACCAAATTAAAAGTTTACAGGTACTGGAAGATAAGCGGGAAAAGGGGAGTCCCATCTGGGTTGAATATTTTTTCCCCTTACTTTTTCAAATCTTTTTTTTCGTTTTGAATAAAGTCTTGCACGATGAACAAATGCATTTTGTTCGTATTTAAAATGTATCTTTGGAAAAATACCAGGGGCACAGAAAAGTCCCCTTTATATATGAGGGTATGTGCCATGTCGGGTTGCAAAATTCCCGGGAATTTCTGAATGCGGTAAATTTCATCGGGAATATTGGGAATTTTGGGAATTTTTGGAAACTTTCGGAAACTTTGAGAATTTTCACACAATTTGAAATTTTGATTGTGAGAAAAAGATGAGGGATATTGGATAAAGGTTCTCTGGTTAACTCAATAATGTTTTTTAAGAAAAAAGAAACATGCTTCAATAGTTTTAGCACTAAAACCACTGATTGTAAGTAATCTAAACATTTTTATTACTTCCTGAAGTGTGGAACACATCATTACACATTTTTTACGACATGTGTAAAAACAATACACATAATGCCCATGAGTCAACAAGCACTGGAATAGTATTATACCCCAAATCACATGTGATTAAATCTTATTCTTGAAAATCACATTTGTTAAAAGTTACAAACATTTTGAAGTCTTATTCTTGAAAGTTTTTATCAGTGTTACAAACATTTTTATCTCAACTGTTTGGGTAAAATTTTCACCTCCACAAACAAGGTTAAAATTTGATTGGTCAGTGGAATAATAGATGTTGTTTTGAAAATTACCCAGGGAAAATTATTGGCATTCATTAATATATATTAAATAGTTAAAGAGCATGTTTTGTTTTGCAATTAGCAGCAAGATTCTTGAATAAAGAATTAGCTGACATAATGAACAACTTGTGGACATGTATAATGGATACATACTTTATATGTGCAATAGATTTACTTGATATGTGAAACAACCATGTCCAGGAATTGCATCTAATACTATCACGATGGAAACTTGTTTAACACAAACATTGTTAACACAAAATTCCTGATAACACAACATATTTTTAAAGTCCCATGCATGTATCGTTAATCGTTATGCATTGTAATAACCTGATAACACAAATTTCTGTTAATACAAACTAAAATTGGTGACCCTGCCAACTTTGAGTTATATAGTTTCCACTGCACTGGGCCTACCAAATGTACCATTCTGGAAGTTACAGTAAAACAGTTCCAAGTTATTGTTTATATTAGTTTATCAAGCCTTGATTGAGTCCCCTTAGTCTATGGGTTGATGGTAGTTGAGGCCTCGCCTACTTGTTTCTCAGTCGAGTGTTTCTGTTTCACCTTCCGATTCAGATGAACTTCCAAGTCCCACTTCATCAACCTCGGAGTCATATTCAAGCTGAGTCGATACATCTCTGTTGGGCTCAAACAGCTTGAGGTTAGACCGTATTGCAACCAATTTCTCCACTCTGTCATTTGTAAGTCTGTTGCGCACTTTTGTGTGAGTGTTACCAAAGAGTGACCAGTTGCGCTCCGATGCTGCTGATGTTGGTGGTATCTGGAGTATCACTGAAGCGATAGGTGATATGGCTTCTGATGCACACAACCCCTGCCACCATGTAGCTGCTGTAATATGCTCAGCTGATGCCCATACCCCTTCTCCTTTCCAAAGGCCATTATTTGCTCTGAACTTTGATAAACTGGCCATCACTTTCCCTTGATCCAGATGAAGATGGCGTGCCATAGCTGATATAACAACATAGGCAGCGTCTATCTGCTCTTCACTGAGAGTAGGCTTATCATGGTACTTTGGGTCCAGCATATAAGCTGCTGCATGAATTGGCTTCAGGTAAAAGTCCTGGCGTTTTTCAAGGAACCTCAGCACTGCCTGCTCTTCTGCTCTCTGTAATGGTGTTTGGGGAAGTGCAACTTTAACCGTTTCCACCAACTCAAAAAGGAGCCTTTGGACATCTGATAGAATTGCCTGGTCACCCTCGATCTCAGTAATTGCATCTGCAATTGGTTCAAGCATCTTCAGGCTGTTGACAATATGTGCCCAAAACACATCATTGTCAAGAAGAATCTTCCTGATATCAGCATCTATCTCCAATGAATCCATGATAGCCAACTCTTGTAGGGACTCCTTGCCATCAATAAGGCTGTTATACATGATTACAACTGCACCCCATGTGGTTTTGCTGGGCAATTTCAAAGATGTACTTTTCTTTTTGTTGCTCTGTCTTTGCTTTGTCTGGTCCAAGCTCAGTAATGACGTTTTTCAACTCATCAGCTATGTATTGGCTCGTATGCCTTTTGTCTTTTGTGTCTGTGCTTTTGAAAAACACTGGTTGCGGTGTGGAGACATAGTCCAGGCAAAATAAGGTTTCACTTGGAACAAATTGCAACAGAAATTATTTCACCACAATGCATTTCTACAAGGTCCCCAGAACAACATACTAAAAGTCCCAAGCAATCCCAACATGGTAAATATGTCTAATTTGCATAATCCAATATGGCCGCCAATCTGCAATATTTCTCTCATATAACGAATGAAGCTCTGTCTAGTGGTGACAGATACACGAGTTTCATTACAAAATCACCATGATATGCTCATATAAAGATGTCCAGCTTGTGAAAATTGCAGTAGTGATTGCTGTAGGTGTACAAAATGCTGGAACATCCAACTCAAACGATTAAACAGTTTTGTCATACTCCTCTGTGAAATCTGGCAGTTCTGCATTGGTACAACTTGTACCATGACATTCCCCGCACACAGCACTGCATGTGAGACCATATTTTCTACAAGTACATCTTCGTGTATTGCAGTCCTTTTTACAGTTGCAGCAGATGATGTCCAGGAGTGCTGATGGTGCTGCGGCCTGATCTGTCAGTATTGGTAGGCAATGTCCATCTACTACGTGCCATCCCCACTCCAGTGGATTTAGATCGATCCCTTTCCACTGCTGTATTTGGTGGTACACACGAAGGCTGTGGTATCTTGCAGCTGCGGAGGTGGGTGGCAGGGTCTGTGGCTCTACATGTGAAACATTCTTGGTGACCTTCTCACAAAACCGCTTGTACCGTAAGGTGTCCAATCCTTCCTCCTCAGATCCTCCATACAATGACACTAGTGCATGTTCTCCTGCCTTGGCGATAACCTTCCTCTCCATTTGATGTGTTTGACTGAAAGCTTTAGCTTGTTGATAGAAGAAGGCATCGTTCATGATTTTTTTCAGTGCTAGACCCTTTCCCAAACCAAACAGTCGAGAAGTTGTATCGCAACCAAGAATAGCATGTACGAACAGCATGCAGTCACATACATCACTGCCAAGCAAATTCTTTGATTGCTTCATGTTCGAAATCCTGTTCTTTCTTGAAGTTTGCTTTGGTTCTGGTATCAGGAACAAGTCATGTGCGTCCATTTCAGCATGGTGAAAAAGAAGGATGAGTAAGTCAGTGTCATCTCCCACCAGGACAGAGTCTGTTGTTCGTGCAGAGGTGACAGCTGTTTGAACAATTAACAAATCAGAATTTTGCTTTGCATGAAATGTATTGCACCCAGCTGTCTCCAGTTTGTCACTCAGATAAGAAATGAAGCGCTGTTTGTTCCTCGCATTGTTCAAGAAATCCTCTTTTCTGAATTGAATCACCATTTCACCCGCGAAGTGAACTGTCACACCAGTACAGGCTCCTGTTCTTCTCATGTGTGTGGCATCTTTCGTTGATGGGTCATCATTGTAGCCATCAAAGACAACAGTAGCATCAGCATATTTCTGTACAACATAGTTGGTGTATAGATCACACACACAATCAAAGGTAGAACCTCTTGGCCAGGATAGTCTGTGAAGTAGAGCACCACCATCAAGGATGTACAGGACATTTTCAGGAGGTTCTCGTTGTTTCTCTTGGATGACTTTCCAGATAGAATCAGCAAGAGTTGCCTTATTGGCCTGCAGTGGAAGAGAGGAAGATTCGAACAATGCAGGAGGGTGACTACAGAGTTCATACTTGAACAGTGATGGAACATCTTCACAGCATTCAGCGACAGTTATCAGCCTCTGGAATATCAGCTGTGGATCCACCTTCACAGATTCGCCTTTGATTTTGACAGTTGATCTTGTACCGAGTGTCTTTGCTTGATCAGCTTTTCGGAAGACAAACTCATCGACAGATATCCCAACCATTGACGCTAGAATCCGTTCACCAACCTCTCTTGATCTTTCAACATTGGCTCCTTCCTGAGCTGTCATGCCATTTGCAATGTTGAGCAGTGCACTGTTATTAACAAATGGGTTTCTCTTTTCAAGATAACTGATAAGGTCAAGGGTGTCGCTGACATCTCTAGCTTGTCTTGCTGATGATATGTCCTTGTGTTGGTCACTGGTTTCATATGACACACCACTGAGCTTTTGCATGGCATCATTGATGTTTGCACATGCTGGCATAGATAGGACCCACACCAAGCGCTGGGTTTCTGTCATCCCCTTTCCTCTTGTAAGTCCCCCACTTGTCTTAACACTTCTCATGAGCACTGGTTCAATAATGAGATCGGTCGACAATCCTGACCAATATCTGTCGCTGCGTCTCACCACATGGTATCCCTGCTCAAATTTCTTGTTCACTTCTGGGTGTGTCTCTGGCAGATTTAACATCAATTGAAGATAGATATATGCAAACTTTGCATATAGTGTGTGTCCAGATGCTGCAAAGTATGGTAACATTTCACGTACTGATTGGAGATGCATTTTCCAATTGCCTGTGTGTTCAGCCTTGGGAAACCTCTGTAGAATATCTACCATTTCCATATATTGTACCCAGAGTTCTGCGGTCTGCATTGTGGGCATTATATCCTTCTTTTCCTTCAGTTTGTTTTGAATTCTGTTCCAGACATCTGCCAAACACACGTTTTCTACAGATGTTGTAGAGGAAACTGCATTGTCATATACTTCTGCTGCTATGGTCAAGTCGGTTGTGTCAGAATGTTGTTCGACATCATCACCTGTCATCACTTCATCAGGGTCCTCTGCTTTCATTTTGGATGGCACTGGTACATTGTATGCGCTGGACAGAAGGATGGTGTTCAGTGCAGCATCTACTAGCATGTGACCACGGACTGCTCTGGACACAGCCTTGCCAGTCAACATGTGGCTCACGGTGTTACTAGCGTACACAACCTCAAGGACTTCTTCCAATCCAGAACCTGTCATCAGATACCCAGGAATGCTACCCAGGAAACTCATTTCCATGTGAAACCCTCCCAGTTTGAGGACCATTCGCCAGAGATGAGTCAAATGGTTGAGATCGAACAATTGATAATGCTTTCCAATACAAGGGTTGATCGAATGTGAGGACAGGAGTAACACCATGTCGCATGGCCTGAGCCGACACAAACTTTAGTGTGGAATAGAAACAATTTGGATCACCAGGATTGAGATCAATCATTGGAAGGAATATCACAGAAGACTGTCCTGGATATTGGCCATGTTGGAACATTTGCATCATACCAGACCATGCTGGTCTTGGAGAGCCAAGAAATAGGGAGGTTTTCCATAGAATGTCGAGTTGAGATGTCAGATCATCCGCTGCCATGTGTACAAGTGGCAGATAGGTGAGTGGTGGCATCATTGCAGGGATACGGAAGTACTCAATGTTTATACGGCCAACTGCAGCAATGTCCGAAGCTGTAACAGACACTTTGGGGACAGGTCTTGAGGTCTTTATTTGTGGTGTAACGGTAGCTATGATGCCCATGCCATGAAATGTCCCGGTGCCATCTAGTGTTGCTACGTTATGGTCAACATTGTCCGCAATATACTGGATGCATTGTTCTTGAGTAAAGAGTGATGGAGTTGGAGTGTTATAATTATAATTAGAGTATTTATTAGAGTATTTATTTATTATTTATTAGAGTATAATTATAATTATAATTAGAGTGTTATAATTATTATTTCATTGCTATTACTAACTTCTATAATTGCAGATTGGTGGCCATATTGGATTATGCAAATTACATATTTCCCATGTTGGGATTGCTTGGGACTTTTAGTATGTTGTTCATGGGACCTTGTAGAAATGCATTGTGGCAAAAAAAATTCTGTTGCAATTTGTTCCAAGTTGAGTGAAAAAATGGGCTAGATTGCCTGGACCAACAATGTAGTTGATAATGCCTTCGCCACGGATATTGGACCATCCTTCAGAAATCACTGCAACACAGTCGGCACTTTCTATTGTCTCATTTACCTTGCCCTGAACACGAACATACTTGTATGTTCTTCAGAGCATAGTTCTTCAGTTCTTCAGTTCTTCAGAGCTTCTTCAGAACATACTTCAGAGCTGCTTCCATCAGATGTGTAGACAGTGCATGCCTTGTTGGAAGGGAATATGCAGGACGGAGGATGTTGATGAATCGTTGCCAATACACATTTGATGTTAGCATGAGGGGAGAGCCAGTTGCATAGATGGCACGGGCCAGACATTCATCTGCCTTTTGTTGTGTGGCTTCATCAATCGAATCAAAAAAGAATCTCTGTTTGGCTGTTGAAGTGGATGCACCAGTAGAAATGGATGCATCATCAGCTGTAGTGGATTGAGAGGACGGACAGGGGGATGAAGGAGTTGAAGTGGATGCAGCAGCTGAAGCAGATGGACAAGATGCTGTAGCGGCTTTAGGTTTGACGAGTAGCTGTTGTGTCTGTTTTGTTTTTTTCAAGTTCTGTGGAAACTTTTTGCACTTTTTCAGATGATTCTGTTGCTTGGTAGCATTCTTCACATACTGCTGAGAACAGTACTTGCAGAGGTACAGCTCTTTTCCTTCTTTCTTCACCAAGGTTAAATGTTTCCATGCATCTGATGGAACACGAGGCATTCTGCAAAAACAGAAGAAACATACTAAGTATTCCAGATGAAAGATACAGTGTAGTGTCAAAGCTTAAATTCAGATGATTTTACCTGGTAGCTACATTTTCATGTGTGGGAAAATCAATTTAAAGAAATAGTTAATAAACAAAGACTTACCTCACTTAAAACTGGGTCCAAGGTGAAATAACAGCAATCATCAACAATGCAGATGTTATGTAAACTCAGCCAATAGGAATAGCAGCTCTGAAGGTAAATACAGCAGCTTTATGTCCAACTTGTAGTTGTACTCAACCTTGGAGCTACTGAGTGAACAGAGTGAGGTTTAAAATCAAGAAATGGAAAATCCCACTTTCTGAAATTACTATTCACTGGATGGGGGAATTCCCATGGCTCTGACTGTATCTAATTATAGACCTTACAAAATGATAGATGAGAAGGGGGTATACCAAAATGACACATTCATATTCTTTAAGACAGAGACTTTCCAGACAAATCACAAAGTAAATTTGGGAGCAGTTCACAATACCAGTCATGACATCATCATTTGAAACAAATGTTACCCTGTATACATTGTGTCTATAGTGGTACATCATTCGCACATATCCTATATTTGAGCGAATTAAGCTACATGAAGGCTCCAGCCAGCCCACAAAGCATGTGAAAACTCTTTTATTTATGTGAAGAGTAAAGAACACAATAATGTTGTTGCTTTCTCCCAAAAATAACATTATTTTTCCATTTCTAAGATAAAATAAAAATTCCCAAAATTTCCAACGCATTGAAAATTCCCGAAACTTTCCATGGAAAGTTTCCAAAATTTCCGGAAAGTTTCCGACCCTTTGCAACCCTAGTGCCATGTGGCAAAGTATAGAAATGAAGGGACATTCATAGCTTGTGGAAAATGTCAAACAATAGAAAAGAAGGGATATTCAAAAAATCTCGTGTGCATGCTGTACTACCCTTGTGTTCTCAGGAGGAACCAAGTACTGCTCTAAAAAAGTTAATATAAAGGGGTGCAAATTTGATTCATACAGTTACATGAAGAAGTAAATGTATTTTATTTGCCAGATGTAGGGCATCCCTCATTTTTATAGGCCCCTTATGTAACATATATGGATATAAAAATATATATAATCGCATGATATACGTGTTCCAAGATCCATAAACAGGGAGGATGGTATGCACATGCACTCAGCGCAATTATATATATATATATATATATATATATATATATATATATATATATATATATATGCCATTGTCTCTCTGTGGCAACGTATACGAGTACAGACAACGCCATTGTCTCTCTGTGGCAGTCTGTACCCTTGTTTCCTTATGCATGGCCACATCTTTGAAGTTACAAACTCCAAACTCGGGGAACAAATACAACGGTGTGTGTGTGTGTGGGGGGGGGGGGGGGGGGGGGGGGGGGGGGGTGGAGGGGGGTGGGTGTGGGGGGGGGGCTGATATGTGGCCACAGCCTCACACACGGGTATGGGGGATGGGGGACGGGGGCATAAAGCATAAATTAAATTCTGTACGTAAATGTGTACCGTGTCGTGCCACCTCGTGGTGGTGGCAGGGGGTATTGCAACTCCTTCCTCTACCTGGGCAACAATAAGGCTAAAGTGCTCTTTGCCCGGGTAAATTTGTCCTCTTTACCTTCCCCCCCCCTCCTCCCTCCCCCCCCCCCCCCCATGCAGTGTCCTGTGAAAGCCCGCCATACAAGATGTACATGCAGTATATCTCTCCCCCTTCCTTCCCTTATCCTTCTAGCAGCAAGATCCGTTGACAAGGTGATGGGTGGACTCTTCCAGTATATATACATATATATATATAGTCGTGTGCAGAGCGATTAACACTACCTCTCAACGGATAGATTGAACAGACTTTAACTCCCGAAGACTGCATCAATTATGGCGGACTTTGCGCTCGAGCACAGGATTCAGGAGAATCACGAGGCTCCTTATCTCTTTTAAAACCAAACGGGTTTATTCCCGAACAACAAAACCAGGGAAGGTTTAATTAAACACGAACTATGTATAAAAATATGAACGTATGGCACCGCACATCATCATCATCATCATCATTGTTTTATGGCCCTTTCTTTGCTTGCATGTGTAAGCTGTGATTCATTTTGTTCACACCTCCGTTCATCCTTCTTTGGGTTTGCCCAGGTTTCACTGCCATATAACATTGCGCTTCTAATGCAAGCTGCATAACGCTTTCCCTTTCGTTGGAGCGAGATCCCCCTTGGTCAATATGGGGGTAACAACTCCCTAAACTTCCTCCAACCACTTCTAATTCTTGCACTATCACTGATGTCTCTGCACCACCAGCTGCAGGGATCATTTATTTTAATACACACCGGACACAATCACAATGGGGAAAGGGACGAAACTGGGTGACTTACCTCTGGTGGTCAATGGTGGGGAGAGGGGGAGGGGAGTGGAGGGGAGGGAGCAACCATGAGCGGGTGGTGAGGAGGGAAGAGAGGGGCCGATAGGCAGGATTATGAGGAGATAGACAGGACAACGAACAGGCTCACGACAACAGTAGGCACAGGGTGAAGGCAAGCATGCAGGACAACCTCCTTAAAGTGCTCGTCTCCTCTTAGAACTCTGTGAGATCTCTTCAGACTCAGCGCAATCCTCTTGCATGCTCCTCAGAACTGTTCCCGCTCCTCTGAGCACACCAAACTTAGAGCTCCAGGCTCCTCCCTCTTGCTCTGTTGACAACCCTCCGCTCCTCGAGGTGTTGGCCTCCACCCCCTTAATGAGACGATCAGAGCTCCACCCCCTTCTCTCCCTTACATGGCAGAGCCCCATGATATCTGCTTCGCTCTCCCCAACTCTTCTCTCGTCACCCGGTACATCCGGTGGATGTTTACAGGGAGCTTTGTACGCACATTTAATTAACTTAATCCCTAGCTATTTAATACAAAGCCTCACACTCTGCATGGCACACATTCAAACAAACAATTATTAAGCTGGCGTGTCCCTACCTTTTACGTTGAGATCGGCTACCTACTCGCACACGGACCATGCTACTCCATGCAGTTCTATCTGTTCAAAAGTAATCTCTAAATCCCCTCCCCTCCTCTCCTCCCCCCCCCCACCCCCAAAACATAACAATATATATCTGTAATTATGTGTAAGTGTTCCGCAAGTTCACTTTCACATGACATCGAAAACTAGAAAATGTTCGTCTGCAGATGTATCAACCGATTTACCTTGCAGGTGTACTCTGTTTTTTGGGAAAGGTAGTGCAGGAAACTTGCAGCCTGCACGTAAATGCAACCCAGTGCGGCTTTAAACTATAATGTACGTTCAGGAGGTGCAGCCCGTGCATCCAGTCGCAGGTCATAATTGATGGAGCAGAGATTATTGCTGTGGAAGCTCAACTCTCGCTCAGCATTTCCAGCATGCATCAGCCGGTACTCAAGTGATATCGATGCCTATTGTGGGAGGGAGCAAGAGGGAAACAAAGGGAGGCTGGGATGTAACTAATGGGCAAGGAAACAACGCTTGCTACAATCAAGTATGAGCAAGTCTTCAAACCTGTACGCGTCTACGAGCAAGGCTTAAAACCTGTATGAGTGTCTGAACACAGCTTCAAACCTGTATGAGTGTCTGAACACAGCTTCAAATCTGTAAGAGTGTCTGAGCACAGCTTCAAACCTGTAAGAGTGTCTGAGCACAGCTTCAAACCTGTATGAGTGTCTGAGCACAGCTTCAAACCTGTAAGAGTGTCTGAGCACAGCTTCAAACCTGTATGAGTGTCTGAACACAGCTTCAAATCTGTAAGAGTGTCTGAGCACAGCTTCAAACCTGTATGAGTGTCTGAGCACAGCTTCAAACCTGTAAGAGTGTCTGAACACAGCTTCAAACCTGTATGAGTGTCTGAGCACAGCTTCAAACCTGTATGACTCCACAAGCAAGGCTTAAAACCTGCATGAGTCTACGAGCAAGGCTTCCAAATTATACGAGTCTACGAGGAAATCTTCACACGTACATGAATGTCTGAGCAAGGCTTCAAACCCGAGTCACGAGAAAATCTTCACGTCTGTATGTAAACTTTAAAGTCTTCTTGCAAAGGAACGGTTTGAAATTGGGGGAAAAAATGTATTGTTGTTGTGGATTGTTGTTAGGGTGCAATGTGGTTCCATTGAAATTGCGATTCGAGTGGATTGGTGTAGAGTGTGGTTAGAGTGGATTGTAGTTGGTGTGGAGTGTGGTCAGAGTGGATCGTGGATTGAGTGGATTGTGTTTAGAGCAGCAGTGTGATTAGAGTGTTTGTGGTTAGGGTGGATTGTAGTTGGTGTGGAGTGTGGTTCGAGTGGATTGTAGTTGGTGTGGAGTGTGGTTAGGGTGGATCGTGGATTGAGCGGATTGTGTCTGGAGTAGTAGTGTGATTAGAGTGGTTGTGGTTCGAGTGGATTGTAGTTGGTGTGGAGTGTGGTTAAAGTGGATCGTGGCTTGAGTGGATTGTGTTTGGAGTAGTTGTGGTTGGTGTGGATTGGTGTTAGAGTGTGAGAGGTCTGCAGGTGAACCCCAGTCGAGTCATCCCAAAAACTTTTTTTTAAATGGTACGTGCTGCTTCCTTGCTTCACGCTCAGCATTGAGACTTTAGACGATGGAGCACCTCCTCAAACATCGTCACTGGAGAACAGCTTTCAAATCTCCTTTTGGCCGCGAATCAGCAGAGTATTGGAGTGGGAGTGCAGCTGGTGCGGCCTGTTTGCAGTCGGTGTTTGTTTGCCTCTGGCTGAAGGAGATTATAGTTTGAGAGAGATCAGATCCCCAACCACATCACGTGCTTCCAAACTCCACTCCATCTCCCAAATTTCTCCCAGGGAGGGAAGACCCTGGTGCGGAAGCCCTCGTTTAAATGGTTGTTGCAGCTTGAAGGGAAGCAAGCTCCAATGGACATTCAATGTGTTGATTTGTCTCTATTGGCGGCATATTTAATAAATAGCACCACAAGGCGGGCGTAACCCCTCAGCCCATGCATGGTGGAAACCAATTTCAAGCTGGCTGCCGTGGCGGCCATATTGAAAATCGCAACGCGCCTATTTTCGAAAGCAACCTTCCTCTACTCAACCGCAACACACACTACAAACATGGATTTAATCGGACAAGCCGTTCTCCTTGAAATTGACGGAAACCAAAAGTTGACGGACGCCCGCCCGTGATGACAATACCCCTCAGTCCAATTTGGGCTGAGGGGTGAAACGTGGTGACGAAAGCTTGGCAGGCCTTTTCATTTGCTCGAGTTAAGAAAGTGGGTGATCATCAAATGTTCATTTTTCGTTGAATTAACCATTACTTAATAATTGATTTATTAAAATCGATGGAAATGATCAGGGTTCAACTCAACATTTTGTTGATGTCCGGTGACAAACCCTCGACTTCGTGCTGTGACTCAGGAAGTATGCAATGACGTCACGTCACTCAGGGATACAAAGGCCGTCCGCCATTATGGGAGACAAACAAATGTGACGGCGAAACCGCCCCGGTAGACAAACTTGAAGATCGACACTAAAATCAATTGATACTGAGCCTAGCATGTGGACATACTGAACACTCATGAAATGGCCGCCACACACACCAGCTCGGATACACTTATCTCCCGTAATGGCGGCAACATCATGCAGCCCGGTCCTCACAGCAGAAGTGACGTCTGTTGTATACTGCTAATGCCACAACTCAAGGCAGAAATTGCATGTTTTGAAAGTCCTCTCTGGTCTCTTCACGACTGAACGAAATGACTGAGAATACAATATAACTGTGGGGTTCTGGCGACTGCAAAGGTCTACAGACTCTACAGGATGTTTGCTGTCACTTTAACATACGTTACACCGGTTTAAAGGCTTATGAAAACAACCCATCAGGTGTAGGTTTACCTTTGACTCTGCGGGAACGACAAACTGCGGTGGTAATTTCACTTCATTGAGATCACAGTCAGTGTTGAAGGTAACGGGCACAGGAAGAGGGTTGTGCAGAACCAACGAGGTGGAAGCACCGTGCCGGACGGTCGCCGACAACTCCAGAACTTGCACGACGTCGGTAGAGGTCACGTGGAATATCAACATGAAGAAGATGAACTCTTGTGTCTCCTTGTTGAGGAAAATTACCTGCAGGGTGTAGGGACAATCAACGATTACACCTGCACAGGTTTCAACATTACAATCTGTGCAGTTGATGAGGAGGTTTCCTGAGCAAGTTGGAGCTTCCACATCAGGGCTGTGCAAAACCTAAGAACTCTCATACTACCTCAGAGTTTCAAGCAATGCAAAGAATTCAACGATCGGTTTAATCGATCAGGATTTATTCACACAGGTTCTGCCAACATCCAAGAAGCACACACAGCCTTACCACGGCTCCGCACACACGTTACGCCCGCCTTACCATGGCTCCGCACACACGTCATGCACTGTACAACATCCGCGTCCTGCATCATCCCCAACATCCTGGTCCTGTATCATCCCCAAGATCCTGGTCCTGTATCATCCCCAACATCCTGGTCCTGTATCATCCACAACATCCTGGTCCTGTGTCATCCCAAACATCCGGGTCCTGTGTCATCTCCAACATCCTGGTCCTGTGTCATCCCAAACATCCGGGTCCTGTGTCATCCCAAACATCCGGGTCCTGTGTCATCCCAAACATCCGGGTCCTGTATCATCCCCAACATCCTGGTCCTGTATCATTCCCAACATCCTGGTCCTGTGTCATCCCAAACATCCGGGTCCTGTATCATCCCCAACATCCGGGTCCTGTGTCATCCCCAACATCCGGGTCCTGTATCATCCCCAACATCCTGGTCCTGTATCATCTCCAACATCCAGGTCCTGTATCATCCCCAACATCTGGGTCCTGTATCATCCCCAACATCCTGGTCCTGTATCATCCCCAACATCCTGGTCCTGTATCATCTCCAACATCCGGGTCCTGTATCATCCCCAACATCCGGGTCCTGTATCATCCCCAACATCCGGGTCCTGTATCATCTCCAACATCCGGGTCCTGTGTCATCCCCAACATACTGGTCCTGTATCATCCCCAACATCCCACTTTTTGAAATACCAACTTCTGTCCTGGAAGTCCTTGGTGTCCTTGTGTTTTATACTTCTCCCACCCCCCCCCCCCCTCCTTCCCACGCCTCCTCCCCCCAAGCCCTCTCCCTCCCACACATCTCCCTGCTCTTAAATGTTGTGTGCTTTCAAGTGTTTGCGTGCTTCCCATTCTCTTGTCTCCCGCTCCCTCTTTTTATATATTTTGTTTGTCTGGTTGATTTGTTTGTGAAGTAAATGTCAGCTCTTTCACGAGCCTCGATTCAGTATACAAAAAAAACAAAAACATCCGGGTCCTGTATCATCCCCAACATCCTGGTCCTGTATCATCCCCAACATCCTGGTGCTGTATCATCCCCAACATCCGGGTCCTGTATCATCTCCAACATCCATGTCCTGTGTCATCCCCAACATCCGGGTCCTGTAGCATCCCCAACATACTGGTCCTATATCATCTCCAACATCCGGGTCCTGTATCATCCCCAACATACTGGTCCTGTGTCATCCCCAACATCCGGGTCCTGTATCATCCCCAACATACTGGTCCTGTATCATCTCCAACATCCTGGTCCTGTGTCATCCCCAACATCCAGATGCTGTAACATCCAGTTTCTTCACATAATCGATTCGTAATCAACCAGTTAACTGTACATAATCAATTCATTAATCAACCAGTTAACTGTACATGATCAATTCATAAATCAACCAGTTAACTGTGCATAATCAATTCGTAATCAACCTGTTAAATCCACATAATCAATTCGTAATCAACCAGTTAACTGTACATGATCAATTCATTAATCAACCAGTTAACTGTACATAATCAATTTATGAATCATTCAGTTAACTGTACATAATTCGTAATCAACCAGTTAACTGCACACAATCAATTCGTAATCAACCAGTTAACTGTACATAATCAATTCATTAATCAACCAGTTAACTGTACATAATCAATTTATGAATCAATCAGTTAACTGTACATAATTCGTAATCAACCAGTTAACTGCACACAATCAATTCGTAATCAACCAGTTAACTGCACACAATCAATTCGTAATCAACCAGTTAACTGTACATAATCAATTCATTAATCAACCAGTTAACTGTACATAATCAATTTGTAATCAACCAGTTAACTGTACATAATCAATTTGTAATCAACCAGTTAACTGCACATAATCAATTCGAAATCAACCAGTTAACTGTCCATAATCAATTCGTAATCAACCAGTTAACTGCACACAATCAATTCGTAATCAACCAGTTAACTGTACATAATCAATTTGTAATCAACCAGTTAACTGTACATAATCAATTCGTAATCAACCAGTTAACTGCACACAATCAATTCGTAATCAACCAGTTAACTGTACATAATCAATTTGTAATCAACCAGTTAACTGCACACAAGCAATTCGTAATCAACCAGTTAACTGTACATAATCAATTTGTAATCGACCAGTTAACTGTACATAATCAATTCATAATCAACCAGTTAACTGTACATAATCAATTTGTAATCAACCAGTTAACTGCACACAAGCAATTCGTAATCAACCAGTTAACTGCACACAATCAATTCGTAATCAACCAGTTAACTGTACATAATCAATTCGTAATCAACATGATCAATTGAATTGTTGAAACTGCCAGACAGACAGAGTAAAATATTATCTCACTCCTCTCTGTGAATGCGAGATCGGGACAAATTCAGAACCAAAGTACTGTTAAACTGCAGGTTCTTTTTCCGATTCATGTTCTGATTCATGTTCCGATTCGTGTTCAAAATAAAACATTCAATTGAAATGAGTTATTCCTCGATCATAAACCGACGTCTCGACAGACAAAGTGAACCAACTGCTCACGCGGGACAATCAACAACACATCACCAAGGACTGAGTAGTGTTTTGCTATAAAGCAACAGTTTGATTCGCAAATACATTCTCCTGTCAACGACTCAAAAGTAACAGTTGTCGTACCGATGTACGGAGGTACTGTAACTCATTTATGATGATCCTCGAACACACCGAGGAAGCGACAAGCAGTTAAGTGTAACCATCGAGGATGAATGTCCATTTGGGAGGCCTCCTGGTGTATAGCCAAATTAAATATATTAACAAGAAAGAGCAATCAGAGATGGCAACCCCTCGCCAGGATGTGTTTTCAGTGGTTTTTAAGGCTTTTGTGTTAAAACAAATATGGCGGCCGAACCACGTGACCGATGACGTCATAATTATTATTTTAAAATTCTGGTGGAGTTGCACCTATGGTGAAAAATTCCTGTCAATGGGACCAACGGCTGCAGAGATAATCATATTTATTCTGTGCGGACAAACAAACAGATGAAAAATCACTCATAGAGCGACACGACAAAACAGTACAAAGTAGAATGGTACTCAGTAGCACATCCTTTTGACCTCAAAAATATTTTGTGGGAGAATTCAGTGACCTGATATGCAAATCGTCTTCAAAGTTTAAGTTAATCGGATGAAAATTGACAATTTTAGAAATTTGGCCTGTGTTGACCTTTTGGCTTGTGTTGACCTCAAAAATAGTTGGTGGTTGGTTTCAGTAAACTGATATGCAAATGCTATTCAGATTTCAAGTCAATCAGATGAAAATTGAGGATTTTAGAAATTCGAAAAAAAGTGCTTGACCTTTGGCCGATGTTGACCTTTGGCCCATGTTGATCTCATAAATAGTTGGTGGTTGAATTCAGTTACCTGATTTGTAAATCCCATTCAATTTTCAAGGCAATCTAATGAAAATTGAGAATTTTAAAAATTTGAAATGGTTGTTGACCTTTGGCCTATATTGACCTTGTGGCCTATGCTGATCTCAAAAATAGTTTATGGTTGAATTCAGTTCGCTGATATGTAAATCCTTTTCAAATTTCAAGTCAATCGGATAAAAATTGAGGATGTTAGAAATTTGAAAAAAGTGGTTGACATTTTTTTTTTTTTTTTTTTTTTTTTTTGTATACAAGATGGAGGCTCGTGAAAGAGCGAACATTAATCACACAGAAAGACAAACCGACACATAAAACATATAACATCGGGAGCGGTAGACAAGATGGGGAGAGAGGGGGAAGGACACAAACACAACATTTGAGAGCAGGGACCGAGAGACATGGAGACATCGAGAGATCTGAGAGAGGGCGAGGGCTTTGGGGGGGGGGGGGGGCATGGGAAGGGGGCGGTGGGAGAGGTATAAACATATGGACACTGCCAGGACTTCCAGGAAAGAAGTTGGAATTTCAAACAAGGTGGATCTGGGGTGAATTAGCGGGGGTAGAAAAGATCAAGGTTTTGGATGGGGGAAGATAAGAGATGGTGGTGAACAGCTGTTTTAAAGACCTGGAGGGAGGAGTGGGATTGAAGGGAGTGAGGGAGTTTGTTCCAGAGGCGGGAGAAAAGAGGAATGAAAGAGTAAGGTGAGCAGAGAGCCGAGATTTCGGCAGTTTAACCATCAGAGGGTTGCTGGCAGATCTTGTGCGACCTGTAGGAATATTTGGGGGACAGAGCACAGAGAGAGCTGGGGATGCAAGGCCGGAGAGGAGTCGGTAGAAGACAGAAAGACCACCTACCTGCCTGCGGTGAGTGAGTGAAAGGCCCTCAGAGATAGCTTCATCGCGGGAGATTCCAATAATTCTGAAAGCTTTGGTTTCAACAGCGTGAAGCCGAGCTAGGTGTGAGGCAGGAGCACCGGCCCATAGGGGAGAACAGTATTCCATTGAGCTGCGGATGAAAGCCTTGTATGTGGTGAGGAGCTCAGGTGTGCCGAGGAAGGACTTCGCACGACGGAGGATGCCCAGTCGGCGACTGGCTTTGGAGGCCAGCTTGGAAATGTGGTTTTCCCAAGAAAGATCATGGCAGATAGTGAGACCCAAAATCTTGAGCGACAGAACTTCTTGGAGAGGATTGTTGAGAAAGTAGATGGGAGGGTTGTCCAGTCGATCTTTTCGGAGAGACATAGTAAGAGTGTGAGATTTGTCAGGATTGAAAGACATGTTCCACTTGTTTGACCAGTCTGTGATTTTGTCCAGGTCTTCAGAGAGTGAGGAGGCAGCAGACTGCCGATCTGAGGGAAGAGGAATGGAGCGGCAGAGAGTAGAGTCATCAGCAAAGAGATAGAGAGGATTTTCGAGAGAGTCAGAGAGATCATTGATGAAGACCAGAAAAAGCACGGGGCCCAGAACACTGCCTTGGGGAACTCCAGCCTGAACAGGAAGAGGAGATGAGAGAAACCCATTCAGGGCCACACGTTGACGACGACTAGAGAGGAAGTCCGCCAGCCATGCGTGGAGATTTCCATGGATACCAAAGGAGGAGAGTTTGGTGAGCAGAGCGGGGTGCCAGACCGTGTCGAAGGCACGTGATATGTCGAGGGAGACAGCTCTAATTTCCTGTTTGGCATTGAGGACCTCCATCCATTGTTGAGACAGCAGAAGCAGCATGTCCAGAGTAGAGTGACCTGGTCTGAAACCAAATTGATGATCAGAGATCAAGCCATTGGAGAAGAGGAAAGATTTCATATCCGAAGCAATGATGGATTCCATGACTTTGCTGATAATTGGGAGAAGGCTGATTGGTCTGTAGTTGCTAGGATCTGTTTTTGCACCTTTTTTGTGCAAAGCGGTGATGTTGGCTGATTTCCAAGCAGATGGCAGTTGACCTTGAGCAAAAGAGAGGGTGAAGAGAACAGAGAGAGGGTGAGATAGAGCAGCAGAGCAGGATTTTAGGACCCGTGGGCTGATGCCGTCGGGTCCAGTTGCAGAATCAGAGTCGAGGGTTGACAGAAACTTTTCCACCTTGTCAGGAGGAAAGGACACGGAGTCCAGGAGCAGCAGGGTACGACTGGGTATGGTGGGTACAGAGAGGGATGATGACCTTTGGCCTATGTTGACCTTTTGAACCCAAAAATATATAGCATTTTGTCAGACCACGAACTCTACCATTTGGTGAAGGTCCGTGTGGATCGGTTTAAAATTGTGACCTGTAGGTAAGTATAAGTGAGCGAGACAGACAAACACACAAACAAGAAGAAGAAGACGTCATGCGAAGCACAATACTTACAACCCCCCCCCCCCCCCCCCCACTAAAGCTTTCCATTGATACAGCAAATTGGCCGTTTCATGAAGATTTAAATTTACGATCTTGATCAAAGCTCGGGTCAACAGGATGAAAAGTGACGATTTTTCAGATGAAAAATGGTGATTTTAGAAGTTTGACCATGAGTTGACCTTTGACCCTTTGACCTCAAATAGTTGGTTTCCCAATTCAGTGAGGCAATACACAAATGCTGTTCTATTTTCAAGTCAATCGGATGAAAATTGATGGGTTTTCAGAATGGAAATTGATTTTTGGAACTTTGACCTTCAGTTGCCCTTTGACCTTTTGACCTCAAAAAGTTGGTTTCCTAATTCAGTGAGGCAATATGCAAATGCTGTTCAATTTTCAAGTCAATCGGATGAGAATTGACGGTTTTAGAAATTTGACCTCCAGGTGACCTTTGACCTCAAAATCAATAGGCTTCTCAATTGGGACGACCTATACAACTTGGTAAAGTTTCGTGACAATCGGTTTAGAATGGTGACCTGTAGGCCGGTGACAAACAGACAAACAGACAACCACAAACGCAACCGACCAATATACTTGAAAAATCTTCGATTTTGCAAGTAACAAACAAACAACACAGACAGACAGACAAACGGACTCAAATGCAATACCCTCTCCTCAGGCGAGGGTAATGAGATTTGTGGAAGGTTAATGAAGGGGAGGGGCCTGGATATGCCCCTGATGCAGTGCCCCCTGGAGGATAGAGGAGGAATGTATAATTTGTTTGTGGTTCCGGCGATAACTCGCCGACTCTTCGTGAAGGACAGCGTGGGATCTTTAATGTACACCAACTCATGCCAGCGGATGGGACACCCAGCTTAACGCCCACCGGAGGGTCTGCACACACATCGATAGCTTTGGCCTGTCTGCACGACTCCAGGGAGACAGTTTATAGCTGCATCGGCATTCTAGCCCAGGCTTAGCAGCTTCGAGGTGAGTGTGCATCCTCCAGGAGCGAGGCCATCCTGCATTCCTACCAGCGCAATGTTAGTACAGTGAAGTGAAAACTTGTATGTATTTTAGTACATTTAAAATGACCTTAATCATAATATCACAGTCAATACTATTATAGTCTTTCCTGGGTAAGTAGGCTTCACGACTGACACTGTGTGACGGCGGACAGGTGGTCTTTGGTGACACTCATTGGTGTGAGCAATATGGACAGCACCTTTGCAGTGAACGTTCCCTCTTTGTATGAGAAGAAATGTCCCTCCGGCCAGTCGCGCCGACATCGACAAAGTCTACCCCGTACAGCTTGGTTGCCGAGCTCAGCTTAACTGGTTTGGCCATCTCAATGACCAGGTGGAACCTGAGAAGTAAGAAGATGAAGTTTAAAAACTACCGGCTGTGTCAATATTCTCTTCACTATATGTAATGTTCGTGGGACAATAGACGGACCAACAAACTGAGGTGTGAGGGGTTTATGGGGGAGAGATGGAGGATGACCTGAGGTGGTGGTCCACTGCCACCTTGAAGCCTTGGAGTGAAGGGTTAGGGTTAAGGATCTTGCTCAGACTGACATAGTCCTCCTTACATTCAGTTAATTTGTTTTTAATTAAAATATTTGTGTTTATCCGAAAGGTTTTCCCCAATTTCCCTGTCATCAGTTCTACAGAATCATCAGTTCTGCAGAATAAACAAGATCCCTGGTATGCCCAACTGTTCTGTACTCCACCCCTCCTCCTCCTCCTCCTCCACCCCCTTCACATTACTCCTCCCCTTCACATCCCCTCCCCCCCGCCTCCTCGCTCCTCCCCTTCACATCCCCTCCCCCCCGCCTCCTCGCTCCTCCCCTTCACATCCCCCCCACCCCCTCCTCGCTCCTCCCCTTCAAATCCCCGCTACCCGGGTTTTCCACATCAATGTGTGTGCCATCTCTCAGGTGGACGTTAAGCTGAGTGTCCTGTCTGCTAGCAAATGTTGGTGGACCTCAGATATCCCACGGTGCCCTTCACGAACAATAAGCGAGTTATCCCCAGCATCCTCAACCTATTACTGTAATAATTCCAGCTTTAACCTGCAGGGGGCACTGCATCAGCCTTACCTCGGCAATGATGCAACCAGCAGGCTAAATTCAGAATAGAATCCCAGTCCAATATTAATCCGCTAACAATGACCTTTCCTTCATGTCTCCCCCTCCCTCTCAGGTTTATAAACTCCCAACTCAAATTCTGTACCAAATCTTGCGGCCTGCTTCCTATAATCCTACTAAAATACACAATTTGGTGTATATCTGTCTGCGTGTCTGTGTGACAGCGATACATTCGGTCGTTACTCATTCCCCCCCCCCCCCCCCAAGGGGTTTTTCGAAGTGTATAAAATATAAATCTGATCCGAAGAGGTTATCCTCGAAAATCAAAGTCTTCCATTTGTGGCATTATGAAAAAATAGTTACTTAAACCAATGACGACATATCACACATGTGGCCTATTCAACCCGAGTGGAACCTCACCTCTGTGACTTTGGAAGGCAATTCTCAATGGGAAGTGTCTCTGTGTAGGTCTCCTGACAAAGAACATTGCAGGTAATAGTGCAGACAGAAGCAGGTGCTTGTACAGCACCGTCCAAGTTGTATAGTAGGCCCGAACCATCTGGCAAGGCGAAGAACAGTGAGCGCTAGAGAAGGGTGACAAAGGGAGCGGTGAAACGCACAAATAAATACTACAACAATGTCGTGATTGTTACTCTTTCCTAAGTTTTAGTTACCTTATTGTGACTCAGCATGTACAATTCTCATCAATGGTAGACACCAAGGATATCTCCACTCCATGGCAGCTTGCTTAGACTCTCTGGTTCAACCAAGGATCCCTGGGTCTCATCACACGTCACTATTCCTCAAATATATATATATTTTTTTATCTCCGTCACTCTGGTGGAGTTCAAGGAACTCTGGTCTAAAGGCCACATGAGTTTCCTTCCGATCAAACACGAGGTCCTTCGGTACCCACCTTGCACTAATCGTATTGAATATCAAGCGGAAATGAATAATCGTTTGGACACTTCCAACACTAAAATTCCATGATTCTCGAAAACATGCTGCTCAACACGTTTCAATTTTCGCTAAAGTGACAACCGCTGGTTACGCGTCATGATGCTCAAGTCGAACAGACGTTGTCGAACTCACTGCCCCATCCAAAATACACACTCTGCATCGAGTAGTGCAGACAGTTTGCAGTGGATTTCATCCGTTTTCATGCCCTTCACATGGGACTTACTGTTCGACACGTTCCTCACGGCACACGTGACTACATCAGCTGCCATTTCGGTTTTACCCAGAATGCTTTGAGCAACACCAATGCCATTTCCTGTGTACCTTGCTCAGGGTGTACCCACGCCAACCTTGAACCTCCCTCGTACATTACAAGCCCACCCAGGAGTAAAAAAAAAAAAAGACCTGGTCCAACTTTAAACAGCCAGGTAAGTTTACCACCTTCTCACAGGTTTAAAAACTTGGAAAATTTCATCAGGATTAGCCAGAGCCATTCCGACGTTATGAATTTAAAAAAAAAAAAAAAAAGGATTCCTTGCTCTTCCCTGAGTGTATTGCTCCGACAAAGAAAATAATAAAATTAATGAGACTCGCAACGGGACCCGCCCTATGGGCGGAGCTTCAATTGGGAGGCCCAAATGAAAAGGCAAAATATCAGAAATTAAAGGCTTTTGTATTTTAAACGATTTATATAAACATCCGTTAAATCATATCAAATGCAAATCATCAAAATCTAAACAGTATTTGTCGAATTTCAATAAAAGCCACATCACTGTTCATATCGGTAAATATTATTCCATCGTGTTTGGAAAAACTGGAAAATTGGAAATTGGAAAATTGGGGGGAAAAATGGAAAAACAATATAGCCTATTTTACTCCATGGGGGTTCCAGGATTACCCACCCAAAATTTCATTGCGATCGGTTCAGCTGTTTTTGCGGTACCTGGGAACAGACAGACAGACATTTGGTGAATTATAGTAAGATGTACTTGTACCTGATCTGTGCCTTGTGTACATTAACATACTTTCACTAAGTATTCGTTTCAATGATCATCGCGAGTTTACTGATCAATAAGTCCTTCATGGGGATTGCACTCGAACACCATAACTGATGGCTGAGGTGAGCGATTGGATCGCAAAGTTAAACATTTAACAAAGCCAAACCACTCCCTCTTTCTTTTCACCATCTTGTGTGCCCAGTACACCTTGTCAACAAACTTCTACAGAAATGGACACCACAACGTTTTGCTATTTTTTACAAATCAAATTGAGAGCAAGAAAGCACGAAGGGGGAAGTAACAGCGATGAAGGAGTCATGCAAGAATAGTGTGATAAACAAATCCCGAAATAAGGCACCGCTGACTGCTGGAGCAACTTCGGGGTGAGGTCACAACTGTGCGCAGAGCCAAACTAAATAAACAAACAAGCATTGACCTTGGAAAGAAGAATAAAATTGGAGGAGAGGCTGTCTTTGGCTCTTTTGGATTGGAGGAGTCTCACAGCTGGCCCTCATGTCGAATCATTTTAAAATATATCAACATTTACTTGACGGGGTATTGACATTCAGGAAAAGGAAACTCATCATTGACAATTCAAATGGAAAACACTTCTTAACAAACCTTTTTGATGTCCTGCTAAAGTGTTGGAAGAGTAGCAGCTGCTCTTCATCCGGCTCAGTCTGTGCGGGAAGAACAAAGTAAATAAGTGTGATGACAATGTGGAAATTGAAGGTTTTATTCTGTGATTAACAAGGACCATTTGATACTCCTCCATAAAAACCCGAGTACAAATAAGGTACTCGTCACATTCCCCTGTTTATTCAATCCTCCTACCTTGACGCCTGAGACATCGAGGCTTGAGCCGTTTAAAGAAATTGCGGAGGCGTTGCCAAGTTGTGTTCCGCCTCACCGGAATCTGTGGACGTTTGGGTGTCTCCTGGAGTGAAAACAAAAAATCACTTGAATAGTGAAAAAAGTGAACGCTGGATTGAGCAAGAACGATGCAATCACACAGCTCTGGCATTCTCTTATTATCCTCGCCAGAAGGTATTGCATTTGAGTCCATTTGTTGGTTCGTCAGTTTGTCTGTCTGCAAAACGTGCTAATGTAGGCCACAGACGCCACCGAGGGATAGCCAGTATTACACATTATCTTTTTTCAATGAAGTACTTCAATAAATGGCCTCTAAAATGGCCTCTAAAGGTTTGTTGTTTTTTTTTTTTTTTTTTTTTAATGAACGACTTCAATAAAGTATTATAATTAGAATGTGAGCACATCTATAAAGTACGTACTATGAGAATGGGAGTACCTACTTGTAAAGAATACCAATTAGAATATGCGTACGTCCATAAAATGTGCATTCGGCAAGAGAGGATTCTGGACGGGAGGAACATGGGCTGAAAATGAGCATGGAGAAGACGGAAGTGATGTGGGTTGGGCAACAGAGAAAATGAATTGATATGAGCTGAGAGAGGAAGGAGATCAGACAAGGAAATAGGTTTGAGTATCTGGGTGGAACAGTGACCGGGGATGGTAAGTCTGAGGCAGAGGTGCAGAGGAGGATTCAGGTGGGGGCGAATGCATGGTAGGTGGAGGAGGTAAGGGGAGACAGAATGATTTCAAGGAGAATGAAAGGAAAGGTTCATATGTCTTGTGTAATGCCGGCCTACCTTTACAGTATGGAGACAGTGGCACTGACAGAGAGACAACAACAGAGGCTGCAGGTTTGCGAGAACAACTGGGTCAGGAGGATTGCAGGAGTGAAGAGGGTGGATAGAATGAGAATGGATGAATTGAGGGAGGAGATTGGTGTGCAGATGAGCTTGGTGGGGAGATTGGTGAAATGCCGGCTGAGATTGGCTGGACACGGTGCAGATGGGGGGAGAAAGAATTTCAAAGAGAGCGAATAGGTTGAGGGAGCAAGGTGGGAGGAAAAGAGTGAGAGCGCAGTTGAGATGGGAGGATTGTGTGAAGAGGGATATCCGTAAGATGGTGGTGGGAGTTGGACAGTGGAGAGAGTTGGCTGAGGCCAGAAGGGAGTGGAGGAGTATCATGGTCAAGGCAGGGCAGGAGCTTGGTACCATCGGACCTCACTCCTTATAAAGGGAAGAGGCGGAGGAGAACAATGGAACGTGAATCTATACAATGAAACATAAAAGGTCTGTTTCTCCACTGTGTTAACATAATCTTATGTCATCAATACATCTTCTTCAAACCACACAAAGAGACACACCACCACACAAAAGTCCTAGCAAGAGTCTACAATCGGATTGCTCTTTCTAGTTCCATTGCAGAAATGCACAGCAAACAAAAAAAAAACATCAAAACTATCACTAAAAAGAGAAGCAAATGTTGTGTTGTCATTTTGACCAATTCAGTTTTGAAATCTTCAGCAGAAAATCGAAAATGATTTCCAGCTTCACAACACAACACATCATAGTTGATTCACCACCAGAAAGTGCAGATGCTTACCTCTTCCTGGATGGGGCACTGGACTGGATGTACACCATCACAATTGGGAGCACTTTTCGAGTCAATGTGCTCAACATCTCCTCCATTGACCGTTTTCAGTTCAGTAACAGCCTTGCCAGGGAGGGGTTCTAGGAGGACGTCAAATGAGAGCAAAAAGAAAAACTCGACACAATTTGACGTCACAACGTCGACCGATATGCCTCTGCCAACATTATTACATCATTATCAGAACATCCCATATCCAGGCCGATGCGGATTGTACAGAGCAACGCATTTTATGTTATGTTTGAGTGGAAAGTGGGCGGATAAACCCCCTCGTCAAAAACGTGGGGAGATATGTCCCGACCATTCCCCACCCATCGACGCCCAATTATCCCAAATATTTATAAAATGTGGTCGAACGATATCTTTATGACAATTGCAATGGAGAATGAACAGCCATGACGTTGTCTGCAGAAAATGCACCATTGAAGGTCATGCTTTGAGATGGCCATATAAAGGAAGAAATTGCAACCAAATCATACATGCATCAAATTCTGACAATTACTTCTCCATTGTGACTGTGTTTTACCTCTTCTTACGATAAGAGAGCAAACGTGGATGTCACCGAAATTAACTTCGATATGGAAATAGCACCACCTGTGGTGGCAGCCGGTATTACAAATCAAGTTCCTTTGTCTCATGATATGTTATGATCAATAAAATGTTTTTCAAAAACGACAAAAATTACAAAGTGCTTTTTCCACAACTGTGGCTTTTTCATTTTCCAAGAAAATTGCACACCCAAGATGGTTTGAGAAGGTTGCACCGGCCCAGAGGGCGGGAGTGCACACTCGTACTTCAAATTATGCATCCATCGAAAAGCTTAATGAGAGCCTGACTTACCATCGATGTGTTCACATTGACTCTTGTTTCTCCAGGGTGTTCCCGGGAAATGTTCAAACCAAGTGTGGTTCATTATTTCCTGAAGACAAAACATTGTACAATAAAGTTTAGGAATCACAGTAAAACACCACAGAACCACTCAACCCCCCCCCCCTCGCCCAAATAGGACAGAAATAACAACACAAGATCAGCGGCCCAGACCTTGCTGTTTAACCCACCTGCATCGAGATCCTCTTTATTGCATCTTCACAAATCATTGATGACAAGAGGGAAGCACACGGTTTGCTGACCCATGCTGGAGGATGGTATGGGTGCAGCTTGTCAAAGGGTGACATGATTTTCTGTAATGAGATTGTCCAGTTACCAAATTATTGATCGATATCCACATGTAATGTTCACATTCGCCTTCAGGCACATTTTTTTTTTTAAAGGAATTCAAATTGCAATTATATCCAAGATGATTTTTAAAGGCCAAAAAATCTAATTTTCTCTTGGCTCACCAAAAACCTCACTCACAGTTAGGAACAAATTGGGGAAATAAAACAATTATTATTGAGGAAATTAATAGAAAGTGATGGTGATGAGTGTTAACGTAGGTTGTGGGAGTGTGGATAGAATGAGATGAGAATTTAAGAAGAGTTGAGATGGGAAAAGGGAAAGGAAGGTGAGCCCAAGATGAGCCAGATATCTAAAAGAGGGGGAGGAACATAAAAAGTGCTGTTGTTCTACAAGGGTAACCCATATGTGGTTCCCCATCTGCTTCATTCATCCCACAGGTACGGTAAACCGACCCTGGGCAGTGGGCACGAAGATCCGGTCAGAGGTGAGTGTTGTGAATTGCATCCATGGTCGTTTGACAGACATCGGGCATTCGGATTTATATGACCCGCGCCCGTAACATAAAAGAGGAAGAAAATGGGTCAGTGAGAGACGGGATGTGGGGAAGTGCGTGGGGCGATGGGGCAGCGTGGTTATCGCTCCTGTGTCGTCTATATATTTTGAACCATCATGTGGAGAGTTTTGTGGATCACCATTTACCATTTACATTTCCAATCAATATCTGTTTCTGGAAAATGGAACAAAACGTATTTTTTGCATCCTAGGGAGCGTGAGGACAGGAAAAGTTGGGGGTGGGGGGGGGGGGGGGGATGTCGAACTGAAGAAAATAAAAATTTATGAACAGCAGAAAGGGGTTTGTATGAGTGAGGATAAATAGGGGGAGGTTAGTAGGGGAGATGTTCGAGAGGAGCTATAAGGAAGAGAGAAGAGGGGAGGTCAGAACCAATAAAAAACATATTTTTAAAGTTACAACATTCACGATGCCAATTATAAAAATGATGAGAGCAAATTTACAAATGCTCACCGTTAATTCCCTCTCGTGAAAGGGATATCGTTTGGTGAACAATGAATGCAGAAGGATGCCGCTTGCCCACACATCAATGGGAGGACCACTGTAGCTTCTTCCTCGGAGGATTTCCGGAGCCATGAACGATAATGTTCCACGTTTTCCACGGAGCCGCTGACCCGGTGCGGAACACCTCGCGAGGCCGAAGTCGGCTACTTTCAGTGTTCCGTCCCAGCGGTAAAGAATGTTTTGGAGCTGGAGAACAGGACAAATTGTTAAAAGTAATGGCTGGACATTCACCATTTGAACTTCAGTTTTGTGAGTGTCTGTGTGTGCCGGAAAGAGAAGTTTGAGAAAAAGCTGGGAGTTATTTGATTAAAATACAATTATTAAATGAACACCAGAAAAAAACATGTGTGTGTTCATACCTTTATATCGCAATGCACAATGTTCTGATCATGGATGTACGCAAGTGCTGAAACCATCTGGAAAAGACCAAAAGTAGATAATGAGATGCGCCTTTTGAAATTAAAAATCAAACTCGTTCACGATAATCTCGTTTCTTGTTCAACACAACATTTCAAACCGGACATTACATTACACATGCAATGTGTAATGAATATGAACATCACACATGTTGATACGATTCAGCTCACCTGGTACATGATTGGCCAAGCGTGCTTTTCAGTAAGAGGGTTACATTTATACATGTAATCAAACAGCGTGTCTGCACACAAAACTCAGCATTAGACTTTTCATAGAAACAAATAAATAAACAAGTACGAATACATTCAAAGTACACCGCCCCATGCCAAATAATTAAATATGCTGCAGCGCGGCATTGCCGGGGCGCCTCTGGCACCCGGCAATACCGCAGTGCAGCTCATTGAGGCTGCATTGGGAGGGAGAGGTGTACACTAATTGATTGATTAATTGTATAATTAAAATCAATAAAAGATTATCACAAAATATTTTCATAATCAATTGGCTAATCGCATAACTAAACCACTTCGTCCGTCCGAATTTATTGATTCATCCGAAGATGTATCTTTTAGAAATTTAATTAAATAAGTCATTTATAAAAAATTAAATAATTAATTGATTACTCAATAAATAATTAATCGATTAATCAATAAATAATTAATAGATGAAATGATTAATCAATAAATCAAAAATATCCTTGATAGCCACATCACTTGGTCACTCATGTCCATTTATTAGCTTCCCAGCTCAAAAGGTGCCTGAGATATTGGCCAAATGAGAAAGAAAATAAATAAATGATTAATAATGAAAATAAATAAATAATAATCATAAAAAAATTAAATTATTAATCAATTTGGTCAGAGAACACATAAACTACCACTATTTCATCAGAATCTGTAACTTAAAAAAAAAAAAAAAATTGTCATTAATCAAATAATTAAATAATTAATCGATTAATTGATTAATTAATAAATCAAAAATATCCTTTGCAGCCAAATCACCTGGTCATTGGCATGTCCAAATATCAGCTTCCTAACTCAAAAGGTGCCTGAGTTAATGGTCAGAAGAGAAAGGAAATTTGATTAATTAAATAAGTACTTAATTAATCGCTAATAATTAAATAACTCCTCAATTTATTGATTAATCAAAAAAAAAAAAAAACGTTTTTTGAGTCGGTGCCATTTTAAGTTTTAATTTCCTTTAAAAAAGATTATTTTCTCTGCAATAATAGGACCGATTGAGATCAAATTTTCACCATAGGAGGGACTCGGTCTGTAAGTTAATGGTAATTATGACGTCACAGGTCACGTGGTTCGGGCGCCATATTGTTTTTCGTGAAAACACGAAAACCCCTTTTTCTCTGCAACGGCTGAACAGATCGAGGCCAAACTTTGCAGGCAGAATCGCATACCCATGACGAACAAAAAAGTCAGCGAGCATGCCGTCATGCGTCACATGGTTTCAGAGTTATGATGTTTTTAAACATGAATCTTTAAAACCGAGCCCCTCCCTCATTTTTTATCCAATCGAGGGGAAACTTCACAGATCTGTTCCGCATGTCAGTCTACTAAAATGTCCTTTTGGAATTTGCGATAGCTCACGTGGTTTGGCAGATATCGTTAATTAAACGAAAATATTTTAAAAATGGATATCTCTTGAATCGCTTTATTGATCGACGTGAAACTTCATACTATAGTAGAAGTCATGAAGAGTAACAAGTGTGCAAAATGTCAAGATGAATGGATGTACGGTCTGGAAACTAGACGTTGTTATTGTGTGAAGAAGAAGAGGCGTCAAGTGTGCGGATTTAATTATTTATCACATGTACAGACTGAAAGCATCGTTGGACACGACCTGTCGCGGTCATTTTAACCTCAAATAAAATTCTAATTTAAGATTTGTCAATAGCTGAGGTATATTAACAAACGAATAAAACAGATTTGGTCAAATTCTGACTTTTTTAAGTCGATCGCATTTGACAGAGTTGTGACAAGCTGAGGAAGAAGAAACCTCGCATTGGCTTCTCCAATGTGCCATAAAAAAAATGGATATCTCTTGAATCGCTGGTACCTCAGACCGTGAGTTGGTAATAATTTATATAATTCACACAGTGCAATACGGAGCGACCTCGCGGGCTTATCAACGAGGCGAGGCGTGACACACGTGTCTCAGAATACCTCAGATCAAGTTTGAAAAACAGCATCAACCGTGCATAAATTTGCATATTCGATCATTTTTGACAAAGTTATGGCACTTTGAACTTTGGTAGGGGACATGTATTGCAGCGCAATACTCAGAATGCTTGTTTTTCAAGATATTCATTTCACAAGGTTCAGACATACATGGCATCAGACATATATGGCGGCGGCCATCTTGGATTTTGACGTGGGTTGCACCCACACACCAAATTCGAATGCGGTCCTTCGCTTACGCACGCACTCACGCCCGCACGCACGCACACACGCCCGCACGGAATGACACACGGACAGAGGGGAAAACCATAGTCCCCCTTTCGCTCCGCGGTGCGACGGGGACAATAAAGGCTTAAAGAGGTTTAAAGGTGTAAAGATCAAGTAACTCCGGTTTTACCGCCATTTTCTCCAGCGTCAATAAAACCACCCATCTAACCCGTTACATTAGTTGTTCGTGTCTGTTGTTTGTCCTTGATATAATGCCCTTAAAAACAGTACGTTTCCTGTTTGGAATGATTTCCCATTTTGTTTGACTGCCAGGCAGACGCAGTCTTCGAACAAGGTGATTCGATTTTGTGTAAAAACAGTATGTTTCTTAAAAACAGTTTTCGATCTTTGATTTCCGATTCTGTTTGATTAGTGATTGCAATGATTGACCAATAAATTAACCAATATTATTAATTTTCTGATTAACTGGGTTTTTTTTGGGTTTTTTTTTTTCATTAAACCTGCACGAAACCTTTTCTTGTTTTGTTTTTTTACCTGCAAAAAAAAAAAATGATTATTTTTTTAAAGATTTGTTTCAATTCGTTGTTAAAAATTTTTTTCAATTAAATGTGCACTAAATTTTAAATAATCATTTTTTCAATAAATTACTTCATTTTTTAATCAAGTCAATATTATAAATTAATTTTTCATCAATAATATTAACCAATATAATTAAACAATATTATTATTATGATTGAATAATAATTAACCAATAATAAACCAATATTATATATTTAAAGGTGTATCAATCATGTAATTCCGGTTTTACCGCCATTTTCTCCAGCGTTAATTATACCACCCATCTAACCCGTGACATCAGTTATTCGTGCCTGTTGTTTGTCCTTCATATAATGCCCTTACAAACAGTACGTTTCCTGTTTGGAATGATTTCCCATTTTGTTTGACTGCCAGGGAGTATACACATCACCCCGGTCCTTTCTGCGCATGCGCGATAGGGACAAATCCTGAGCCAAGGTTCTGTAAAACGGCAGAGTTGTCTTCCTATTCATAATTCATGTTCCGATTTGTGTTTAAAATGTAACATTAATTTTAAACAAGTTCTTCCTCAATCATAAACTGATAAGACAGACAGGTGGACACACCTGAGCCAATTGCTTAATCCCGCTTTTCACTTTGCATGCGCAGGGTAATTATTACTGATTCGAAATCGATTAGGATATTCAAGTGTGACATAATGGACACAAACATCACCATATAACAGAAGGCGAATTGAAGAAGCCTTACCGCCTTGAACGTACTCCATCGTCATGGCTGCGCAATCATTCAAAACTTGGAAATGGAGCATTCGCACTGCACGGGGACAGCAGCAGCAACAAATGAAAACGATGTTGAAATGGGTCATCCCGACACGGGACTCACTTCACTTTGTCTGCACATTCATGTTCCACAACACATCACATGTAGCTGCTCTCAGTTTCCCTGCAAATGTCCAGGCTGCCGACCCATCTCATCTCCTTTATTCCCCTCCGAAAGAAAGAACACTTGACAAAGCTACATCCAGAAATGTTATTCCTGAAAGGTTTTTCAAAAAGTGTCCATAAATAAATACCTATTGTCCAACCCCATGATACTCTTGGTATAGTATATTTAAAATTGGCAGTCAATAGTTCCTCAAACCCCACAAACATTTGCTCTGTCATTGATTGGGTTTCCAATCTCACAAACTCAGGAATTGCAATGCTTTTTTTTCTTTTTTGAACAAGATCGAGGCTCGTGTAAGAGTTAACATCAATCACAAAAAAAACAAACGTACACAAAATATACAATAAAGGGAGCGGGAGACAAGATGGGGAGAGAGAGGGAAGCACATAAGTACAACAGCAGAGAACAGAAACATCGGGAGATCTGTGGGAGGGAGAGGGCTTGGGGGGAGGTGGCATGGGAAGGGTGGGGGGCGGGGGAGGGCGGGATAGGTATAAAACACATGGACACGAGGACTTCCAGAAAAGAAGTCGGCATTTCAAAAAAGTGTATCTGGGGTAAATTAACGGGGGTAGAAAAGATCAAGGTTTTGGATGGGGGAAGATAAGAGATGGGGGTGAACAGCTGTTTTAAAGTCCTGGAGGGAGGAGTGGGATTGGAGAGTGAAGGAGTTTGTTCCAGAGGAGGGAGAAAAGAGGAATGAAAGAGTGAAGTTGAACAGAGAGTCTTGATTTTTGCAGTTTAACCAGAAGAGGGTTGCTGGCAGATCTTGTGCGACCTGAAGGAATATTTGGGGGACAAAGCACAGATCGAGCTGGGGGAGCTCGGCAGGAGAGGAGTCGGAAGAGGACAAAAAGACCACTTTACTGCCTACGGTGAGTGAGTGAAAGTGAGTTCATCAACAATGAACTAACCGCATGGGTCAGAGCCGTCACTAAAGTCAATGTAAAAGCTGAAGGAAAGGGAGCAATACACACTTACCAATATTTGGATGTGAGACCTTGCGCAAGAATCCCCCTTCCTGTGAGAGCTGCAAAACAAAAACAAAACCCATAGTTTAACAATGGCATAGCTGGGCTTGGATCTGCTGTCCTCCTGTCATGTGACAAGATCCTCAGCTCTGATTGGTGGATGTTTGTGAGGGACATACCAACATGCACTGGACGGTCCGACGGACAAACACTGCTTCAGAAAGCATCGCCCAATGGGCGACGCCGTAAAAATATGGCTGCCGAACCACGTGACCTATGACGTCATAATTATCAGCAAAAATTCGACAGAATGACGCGCTGCCATGGTGAAAATCTTATGTCACTCGGACCAACGGTTGCAGAGAAAACAAATTTTAAGGGGAATAAATCCGCAAAATGCCAGCAGAAGGGACATACATACATCGGACGGACAAAGACTGTTCCAGAGGGCATTGCTCTACGCGCTACGCCGTAAAAAATGGATTAAAATGTCAATAACATGCAATCATTTTTTTCAAGAATTTGAAGTAAATGTACCTCTTCAGTGAGTGAACCCATTAAAAATTTACAGGAGGATGTGCGGAGCAGCCTCGGGGAGCAGGAAACAAGAAAGTGGGTTTATACGTCATGAACAGCCTGCATGGTCCCATTAGCCAGTTAGGTTCTGTGTAAATGGCCCAACCTGCGCCACATTCCCATAAACTTACCATCTCCCAATCTTCTCTCATCATGCACTTCACCGCAACCTGGAGAAGGAAAAGAAAACACATGGAATATACCTCATGTTATCACCTTTTGG